>NW_006921197.1:66942-262720 GCF_000392275.1 Phaeoacremonium minimum UCRPA7 | reverse complement strand
TTAAGTACACGAGAGCGGACGGCATCGTCTGTAGTCTACCATCTATGGTCGTACGTGACAGTTTATGCTACGGGTTTGATATATATCGTTGAAAAAACTGCCAGCACTTGGTGGGAGTTTGGTCGGCCTTTATTTTCTTGGTGGTGGCAGATGGAGGGGTTGCAGATAGTACCTAGGTACTGTACCCAGGTACTTGAGAGTCCTCCACCGTTTTCGACCTCAGTTCCCGTTGATGGGACGTCTCATTCTCAACAGCGACCCCGATAGAGTGAATGGATAACAGTTCTAGATACAACCCCCATAGGGTGAAAGATCTCAAACGAAAGTCAGTCTTAAGATCGCCAGGGTCAACAGCTGCCCACTCCGCAAGTCCCGCTCAATCCGACTATCAATGGTAGCCACTAACGTTAATTGCCAGCTAGAGCCCGTGATGCTGACTGTTGGCTGTGCATGAGGATCAATAAAATGAAATGCACGACTTCACATTGGACAATTCAAAGACATTCTCCAGTAATCACCCCCGGTTACCGACGACGCCCGATGCTCCAAGCCACTCCGACTTGCGCGGACTGTTCTTCACGTGGACCTACTGCGGAAGGCGGAAGACGCCCTGCATTCGAGGCGGGGCATGTCTGCCATACCTTTACCTACGGAGGGAGAACTACTGCACATCGACGACGCCAAGATGACTCTTTGATGATCGCTCAGAGTAGCTAGCAAACCTAATTGCAATTTTCTCGACTCCTCCCTGATAAGATTTTGGTGTTTCTGCGCTGTTAGATTAGACTAGAGTACATCTCTACTAGTGCTTCCAAATACCAGGGACTCGATGACGTATGACGCCGTGGCGCTCTGTCTGCCGAGATTGCCGGCCTCAGTGCCAAGAATGCCGGGGAGCTCGTTTCCGTACGCAGTAAACAGTCGAGATGGCGAAGATCAACCTATTGTCGGAAGGGCCCTAGGTGGGTTTTCCTTGTGCTCATCCGGGGATTGCTAGGGATCTTCATTTCACTTGGTGATACCTGAGCGTCGGGATCTCCACGGTGGCCAAGGGGAACTTTTCGTCCCAGCCAATGGCCGGCACATACCAAGCAATGCAGCGTACATGTACATCGAGGAGGGTTTCTGTGGCAGGAGGCCTACGAGCAACTTCCCCCATATCTGACTGATGATGAGGGCACCGGTGCATTGCCCTGTGGCGATGTAAACGCGCGCACATGACACTCTCCATTTGATAGCTATCCTACTGGCCCACTAGCAAGCTTAAAGTTGTTTCAATGCGCGCCGCGTTCCGCCGTCCGCCGCCGTCGCCCTGTTTCGCCCGATCTCGTTCGGGAACCAAACAAGGCCCCCGTGGATCTGGAGTGGGTGTTAGATTGATCTGCTCTAAGCACGGCAGTGGAATGGCATGCGACGTGGCCAATCCCTACATCCAAGTAGGGGCAATTTAACGGTCTTCATGCAGGCTCTTCGACAGATAGGAAGTAGAGCAGCTGAGGCTCGAGGTCGACCAAGCTGGCCGTTAGTAAACTGGGGCCCTGCAGCAGAACCCCGCATGCCGTGCATGTACAAAGAGGGAGCGATGACGATGGATGGGCGCCGTGCCAGCGATGAGCTTCAGCTTGGCCGCTACGACGCTACTTTTGCTGAGGGGAGGCAGACATCAAGATCTCAGATATCGGTGACGCCTTCACCAGAGTTTCTGGACAAGAGAGTAGAATGTGAAACACGCTATCATCAGGGCTGAGCTAGTGACTTGGTTTCTGGCTGTCCTGCCGACAGCCCATTGTGCCCTGTTTTGGTGGGTGAGGAGGGGAGCAGGGGAGCAGGGGTTCGTTCGAGCTGCTCAGCAGGTATATGTGCTGAGATGGAGGCTCGTGACGTGGAAAAGCCCTTGACCCCAGCCATGATTGGGCTCGAGGACAAGGGACCGCCTCCTTCATGCTCCTTTTTATGGCATCACGGCAGCAGTTGCCAGCAGGTGCAGGCTCCAGGGCTCACCGACAGTTCCTGTTTTTGGGAGATCAAGTCGACAGGCACTGGCCCAAAATGGAAACTGGGCGTTGCACCCATCGATCTTTGTACCTGGAGTGTGTTTCTTGACAGCAGGTATCCCGATGCATCCTTGACCGCAAGAGGCAATACTAGTTGGACGAATTGGAATGCCGCTGGAATGCTCTATCTTGGAGTCAAGAGACTGACAATCAGCTGTTGGCGATAGGAAGAGACGGAAGGGTACGGAGACCTCGTTCCCGGATCAAACGCGTCATCTGCCGTGGCGCGCGCGGCGTGTTCATGACAACCGGCCTGAACCTTCGTACGGTGCCATACGCAGACGATGTTGTAGTACCTTGGAGGAGACACGGAAACGGCCAGCAGACGCGATGAGAACAGTCGAGACCCTGACGTGCCTGGAAGTGAGACGAGGAATTGCATGTACGGACGGACGGTACAGGTCAAGAGACACAGAGAGGCAGAGTCGCTCGCTACCAACCATGTACAACTGTCCCATTGTCCGCACCGTAGCAGAGACAATGTCTCACGCCTTGTGATGCTTAACAAGTTACCTATGGAAGCTACCGTGTTTTGTAATTAAGATACTTTCGACGGCTTCATCTTCATCATGCTCGTCTTGATTCATGAAAGCAGGCCTGGCTGGGCGACTGCCGTATCCTAAGGATTAGGGGAGGATTTGTAGGCCAATAGGGCGGATCAGGCGGAAGATGCACCCCACTTCCAGGGCAAAGCAGCCATTTCCGAAGCTGGCATAGCGGGCAATTTATAGGTGTCGTGCAGGGATGCAACCATCATCATGCCTGCAGTGCAGTTTTTGCGTTCTGGGCAGATAATTAGGGTGAAGTATCCTGGTGTGCATCCATTTTCCATGAATGTACTCGAATTCTCCATCCCGCTCGCGACTTTCCCCTCCTCACCCTACTCTACCTCTATTCAGTAATACTATCTCCTGCTCCAGCACGCCCGTCGCCCTCGTCGTACTACAGAAATCAATTTGCGCCCTCACTCGACATTCGCTGTTTTGGTTGCATTGTGTGTGCGTTCATCACTTGGAGTGCTTTCTGCTGACGTTCCATCGGCTTCGTCATCAACACCATACCTCATCTTGCGAGAAGACCTGACATTGGCTTCTGGACTGTCAAGCACGAGACATACCAAGCTCGACGCCACCACGAACCGCCACGACTGTCCTGCGCTCGTTTCCCATTGACCGCTCTATTCAACCGTCGACTCCAGCCGAACCGACCGCCCTTACTCCTACCTCCAAACAAGCCACAGATCTCTCGTGTCTCATCTGCCATTGCCGCCTGCCCAGAAAACCAAGGAAGGTGCCTCGCCGGCCGCAAACAGCCAGAGCCAGAACCTGAATCTTGGTATTTCAGGTCGTCGCGAAACGAACCTACGCAGCCACACCATCCCCGACCACAGCAGCCACCACCACCTCCCGCCCGCTGTCTCGCGTCCCCTACACCAAGACGTCTAGGGAAGCTGCATCTGCTTGTCATCTACTCGTGCCACCTGAGCAATATTAAGAATCTCGAAGACAGCCGAGACAGGGTCTGCCCAGCTGCTGCACAGTCACCCTCCTTTGTCCTCTTGTCCCCATCCACCTTCTTCCACCATCACGGAAAGGCGAGACATCGGGAAGAGAAAACCACCTTTGTTCCCTCCTGTCTTCGCTCGAGTGGCTACCGCGCGTGGCCTTCCCTCTTCGAGACACTGTACACGGGTCACAAAAAGAAGCTCGCAAGGCCGCCCCGTTCGACATTTCCTAAAGCTACAGCTGCTGCTGCTGTGGAATGCCGCGTGCCATCTAAGCAGCCAATATACCTCCGCTGGGGAACGGAGAGTACGACACAAGATCACCGGATTATAATAATGTGTATTTTATGATTCAAGTTCCATAGCCCATAGGTAGGTCCAGTGTCCCTCTCTTTCTTCTTTTTGCCTGTTGCTCCCCGTCCCCTCACAATAACACGGCTGTGCCCTGCCAGCTTCATTTCTGTTCTTATGCAGTCCCTCTCCTGTGCCTGCGCTCTGCTCCTGTCTCCATTTCTGCTGCCGGCCTCTTAAACACGCTCCACCTTGCTGCCCGAATCTTACTCAAGCCCCTTCACTTACACATGGATACCCTCACCTCCGACTGCCAGCGCATTGTTACTCATCACCAGCACCCATAACACTCATCTTGGGGCCCCGACGCCACAGCACACAAAGCACACACCCCCTGGCCGAGAATTACCCTGTCCTCCGCCCTTTGTTGTTTGTTGGTTCCTAGCACTTGAATGCAGATGCAAGAATGTCATCCAGAGGAATTACTTCAAACCCTACCCCCTCCGCTTGCTGTTTGTCACCGCCGTTCTCTACTTCCTTTGCCCATCAACGCCGGCTTTCTACCATGTTTAACCAGCCGCCCTAACATTCCTCTCACCATGGACACAGGTCCGGATAGTCGTTCAAGGCGCGATCAGTACCCCGTGTTCTGCTCATCGCACGGTACCGTTTATTACACACCGAGAAATCCCCTCGATCGGAGGTCCCACCATCCTGCAAGCCCGCCGAGCTTCCCGACACCACTCATCGGTCCTCGGCAGCGCCGACCCCACTCTATCCATATAGTCTCCTACCCGTCCGGCTTTATACCCCATGACCTGAGAACGAAGTCGACATCGAGGGAATCTCAGAAGAAGAATAAAGAAGAATTAAAGAGGGCGGAAGCTGTCAAAAAGGCTCGTCGGAAGGAGAATCGCGCCTCCATTCGTCGGCCGGGAGAAAAGACAGGGGGCAGCAAGGTTTTGGAGAAGCTGTTGGCTGCACTTACGTCACAAGCGAACTCCAGATCCTCGTCTTTGAACTCTGTCGAGAAACCCCAATTGCGCCAACAATCGAGGCCGAGGTCCAGACCTGTCAGCTTTCTCAGTCTGAGCAGACGCTTATCTAGGTTTGAAGACACCGTAACAGAAGATCAAATGATCAGGACAGCCACAATGGTAGATGCGACATTACGCCCGCCCGCACGGCCAGTGCAATCAACTACTCATTCACACCGGAACAGCATCATGTCAGTCCGTTCCGCGAAGAGCATCATGAGCTCGTCAGTCACCGAGCTGCAGAAACCGGTCGCGTCTGGTAGCGGCTTATCTTGCATGATATTACTTGCAGAGCCAAATATTTTCCTTACAGGTTTCGATCACGACGGCCATGCGCGGCATGAGAGCGCCAATTCAACAGCCTTGTTACGAGGAAAACTGCAACTTAATGTCTCAAAAAACACAAAAGTCAAATCTATTGCCTTGAAGCTGGTTGGAAAGGCGAGAACTGAATGGCCAGAAGGGATACCCCCGCTGAAAGTGGATATGTTTGAGGAGGAGTCATTGCGAACTCAGGTGCTCACCTTCTTTCATGCAATGCATGATGGCTGGGAGACCGAGTATGGGAACCAATGCACTTTCACGCTGAAGAGCACTCCACATAATTCATCAAGTACCAACCTGCACCGACCAAATCTGAGCCCCGGCGACTCTCTGAGCTCGTTCCAGCTCATGAACAGGTCCCGAAACAATATGACTGCTAAGGAGCTAAAGCGTCTTTCGCTTCAATCTGTTCAGTCGAGGAGTTTTGGAAAGGGCGAGTCTCCGCTTGCAAATCAGGTTGTCCAAGCCAAAGGGTTCAAGGTCTTCTACCCGGGCACATACGAGTATTCGTTTGAGCTACCAATAGATCATCACCAATTGGAGACAACAAAACTGCAATATGGATCTGTGAAGTGGGAGCTCGAGACCACAGTCGAGCGCGCTGGAGCCTTCAAGCCTAATCTGCATGGCTCAAAGGAAGTTTCGATCGTTCGTGTGCCCGATCAGCTTTCCCTGGAGATGACAGAGCCCATCTCAATTTCGCGACAGTGGGAGGATCAGCTCCATTATGATATTATGATTTCGGGCAAATCATTTCCGATCGGCACCAAAATCCCCATCGCATTCAAGCTTACGCCCCTGGCAAAGGTGCAAGTACACAAACTCAAAGTTTTCGTCACTGAGTCGATAGAATATTGGACAAATGACCGAAGAGTCACCAGAAAAGATCCTGGGCGCAAGATCTTACTATTGGAGAAATCAGCGGGCAAGCCGTTAGACAAGCAGTACGAAACGAGTGATCTTCGAGTCTTGAGTGGAGGTGAGCTTTCGCCAGACGAACGGGACGAGGCTAGACAAGCCGCTCAACGGCGACGAACAATGGAGGCAGAGAGGTCGCACGGTGTTCCTCAGCCCCTCCCTGATCCTTCAGAGAACCTGCTGGGCGACCTGGATTTAGGGCTAGAGACATACTGGGGCTCCACTGAGATTGAGATGAATGTTCAGATACCGACCTGTGAAATGATGGCAAAGGACAAGACGCTGCGGCTGAATCCTGATTGTAGCTGGAAGAACGTTAATGTTTACCACTGGATCAAGGTATGTGGCGGCAGGTTGCTTCCTCCCGTTTCAATGTGCTGACTAGTACAGATCGTTATGCGTATATCTCGTCTTGACCCTGAGGACCCTGCAGGTAAACGACGCCGCCATTTTGAGATCAGCATCGATTCGCCATTCACAGTCCTCAACTGTCGTGCTACTCAAGCGAATACGGCATTGCCGCAGTATTCTAGCCCTGACTTGCCATCTGGCTACCGTCAACAGACCTCATGTGGCTGCTCTGACGCCCATGTGTTTGCTTCAAACATCAGCCCTGCAAGCTCTACCGGAACTCTGCCGATGGTCGAGAGCAATGCAGCAAATCCCTCGACTAATCCTGCGTTACCGATGCCACCACAAGCCGCACATCTTGCTACTAATGCTGGTCCGGGTGTGAATGGTCGACCAGGAATGGGATCTCCAATATCATCCATGGCAGCGAATCCACCGGATGATTATGCATCGCCGCGTCCTATACACCTCTTGCGAGTTCCTTCGTACCTCCCTCCAGCATTCGATGCAGATGAGCCGCCCCCACCCTTACCTACAGAACTCATGACACCGCCACCCAACTACGATCTTATTGTTGGTACTCCTAGTGTTGATGGATTGGCGGATTATTTTGCAAGACTCGCAAATTACGAAGATCCCGAGGCGCAGTCAGGTGCGGCCATGTCTGTTGCTGCTTGCGGTAACTATTTCACCTCAGTGGCTCCATCTTCGAGCCAAGAAGGCGAAGCATCAAGCCCTGATGGGGATGGGGAAGACACCGAAGTTGAGGACGATTCAGATAGCGCCGAAGAGTCTCAGCCAACAAGGGCCGTCAGTCGAGGTGGCCGAGTTAATGTCGCTAACCCGCGAACACCTGGCGGTAGGCTTGTGCCAAGTAGGAGCTTCGAGATGGAGCGGCCCGCGGCGCCTTTTGCTTTAAGTATGGCTGGGGTGGTGAGAAGAAATGCAGCCGAGTAAAGTCATGAGAAAATGATACCCTTACAAAGAAAGCGCGCTGGAACAATGTGGAGAACGATACATTTGGTGTAAATTGTTTGACTGCCGGGGGCATGCGAGGCGTTGTTCTTGGCTTTGGCGACAGAGGGTCTGTACGTCATATGAAACCAATACCATCATACCATCGGGACGGGGAATGAGCATTGATTGCACAATACTGGCGCTTGGATACTTGGGCATTGAATTATCACTCATTCTGGGCGAATGACGTTTTCTTGGGAAGGCAGACTTTTGCAATTCACGGAGCATCACCTCGGGATGAGGTCTTTGCATTTGCAATACCATAGGCTGCTCTTCAATGCAAACATGACTGTTCATGACCTAAATCCGTTTATTTTTACTGTGGTATGCCGACTTTACAAATCTGCTGTTGCTAAGTGGCGATGTCTCCGTCAAGATGGGGGTTGAGGCCAATTTGACTGAGAGTAGTCGAAATGTCAATATCGTATTGTCAACGCCTCGGGCGGCGCCTTCTGAGGTGGACCATAGTTCCATCATACTATCTATGAATGCATCAGACTTATTAGTAGCGAAAGCAGGCAAGGAGAGGCTTTTTATCAGTACTTGACAGCTTCGTCGGAGTGACGGCTCGGCTTCTCTTGAGACCCGGGTTCATGTACTCCTCCGCCAGGGTAATAGACGTTAATTTTAAAGGAATACTCATCAAGCTCTCGAATATTCTGTTTATTACTATGGGTCAATCAACTTCTATAAAGGTAGTAACCTCTTGTTGAGGAGGTAGTGATACGCTTGCTGAACCAAGGTTTATTACCCTGGCGGAGGAGTACCTAGGTAACTCTCCGTGTTATTCTTGGCCAAGTGCAGCGCTTGTCGACTGACCAAAACCTGGTTGAGTGACGGCTGGTCCAATTCAAGGAGCCGTGAGAGCCTCTTGGCGATCCGTCCGGGAACCGAAGGGGACGTTTCCTCTTTGGGAGGTCTCCCCTGCCTCCGATGCATCTCGCGCACTTCTACCTATCAGCGTCAACGGCTTCTTACCTCCTGCCGATCCGCCTGCTCCGCAAGCTGTGACGGACCGTGATGCCTGACGTTGAACCAAGCTTTTCGATGGACGTGACGAGCTGCAGCGCTTCTCACTGACCATTTCGCCGCTCACAATGCCACGCTCGGCCCTCCATCCTCGCGGACTCCTGGGTCCGGAACGGCCTTGGCTTCCGTGGTATCATGGGCACAGCTAACTCGAGTGAGCTGTTAGGGACATTGAATCTCTTCTTCTGGCCTACGAAAATGAGACAAGCAATCTATCCCAGACCCATCACGTCGGCTCTCCTTTCCATGATGACGGCAGGCGCCCTTATGATAATTGGACCTCGAATCGCCAGGAGGTTATAACTTCCTCGAGATCCAGTCTTTTGGGGTATTAGAGAGCTTTATCTTTTATCTGGGCCTCTGTTAATCATCTCACTAGCCGAAGCAAGCTTCACCATGCCTCCACGTTTCCTTGCCGCGACCATACTGGCCGGCACAGTTGCTGCTCAACAGTCACTCTGGGGACAGTGTGGTGGAATTGGTTATTCGGGACCGACCAGCTGCACATCTGGGTCTACGTGTACTACTCAGAACGCATACTATGCCCAGTGTGTACCTGGGACGGCCACCGCCGCTCCCACGACGATACAAACATCTACAGTCAGGGTGAGCGCAAGCACCACCAGTACTGCACCAGGATCAACATCTACAGCGACTGGCAAGGTCAGATTTGCTGGCGTAAATATTGCTGGATTTGACTTCGGCTGTGGGACGGACGGTACTTGCAATACGGCCAAGGTGTATCCGCCGGTCACAAACATCCCGCCTTACTACAACAACCCGGATGGCGCTGGTCAGATGCAACACTTCTACCGGGACGACAATCTCAACATCTTTCGTCTTCCGGTCGGCTGGCAGTATCTCGTGAACAACAACCTCGGTGGCACATTAGACTCTATCAACCTGGGATACTATGATCAGCTCGTCCAGAGTTGCTTGTCCACTGGTGCATACTGCATCATCGACATCCACAACTATGCTCGCTGGAACGGTGCAATCATTGGCCAGGGCGGCCCAACTGACGATCAATTCGTGAGTGTCTGGACACAACTAGCCCAGAAATACGCAAGTCAGTCAAAGATCTGGTTCGGGATAATGAATGAACCCCACGATGTTCCCAGCATTACCACCTGGGCCGCAACGGTTCAGAAAGTGGTGACTGCCATCCGCCAAGCTGGCGCCACCAGCCAGTTCATCTCATTGCCTGGAAATGACTGGCAATCCGCTGCTGCGTTCATCAGCGACGGCAGTGCCGCGGCGCTCTCGACGGTGAAGAATCCCGATGGGTCGACCACGAACCTAATATTCGACGTGCACAAGTACCTTGACTCTGACAACTCGGGAACGCATACCGAGTGCGTCACGAACAACATCGACTCTGCCTTTGCGCCGCTGGCCACTTGGCTCCGCCAGAACAACCGCCAGGCTATCCTGACCGAGACGGGAGGCGGCAACACCGCTTCCTGTGAGCAGTATCTTTGCCAACAATTCAATTACTTAACGTAAGTCTCCCGACAAGTCTCAAATCCTTGGGTCAGTTGAAGTACTAACTCATCGTAGTCAAAACTCGGATGTGTATCTGGGGTACGTTGGCTGGAGTGCTGGATCTTTCGATTCGACCTACGAGCTGTACTTGACTCCAAGTGGGAGCGGGAACTCGTGGACCGACACTCCCCTCGCGAAGGCCTGCCTCGCTCGTTAGTGAATAGGGAGAACATACATGCATGCTGAAGGAGCCTGTTGAAAGACCAGGGAGACTAGACGGGCTATATAAGTCAATTACCTGCATCTATATTTATCGTTGATTGTACATAGTTCTGCTATTCTTGTTCATACTTTTGCCATTTCGTTCGCTTTTGTCCATGCGCACATTGAGTCTGTGATCAGAAGTCTTCGTTCCAATACGGGACGCACTCGAGCTTTCGGCTATGACTCCGCATCTCATCGAGGCTTTGGTAATTATCCACAGAGCGCCCAGCTTTCAGATGCCAGAGACCGGGTCCAATGATGGCGATTCCGGAGCGAGGCGTTCAGAATCCGGGTTTGCTTGCGTGTTCAGAGCCATTGCTCATTTTGTCGTTGGACACCATGGGAGGAGCGATGTTACGCCACCGGCCACCACTGGCTACCAGACGTGGCATTGACGACAGGCGGGCCATCCTCTGTGGTGGGAGCCTTGCTTCTTGTGAACTTTGCGGACGCTGGTACTTCCGTTCCTTTCAGAGGCTCTTCAGCCTCGACGCCGAGTGGTGGACAAACCGTCGATTCAGGCTAAATGCGGGACGGACAGCCAAGCAGGGGCAGCACCTGGTAGGATGGATTGCAAGCCCAAGAGCCCTGTCGATGCGGAAAACCAGCGTCGCGGAGCCTGCAATGTCACCAGAAGTCCCCAGCAAGCTTCTATTGCAGGCGCTTCGGTGGGGTTCTGGTGTGACGATACTCCAATTTACCCCAGGGCAGCGGGTCCAGGGGCTTTCCAGATGCACTCTGTCTCAGACCATGGCTTGCTTCACTCTGGCGCAGAAAGCTCTGAACTGCTCACAAATGTTCCACGTCATGTCCTGATCGGTGAACAGGCACGACGAGGCTCGTGGGATTGTCTCCGCATGCGATGGCGCTATGGAGTCCCGTCGCGCCGTGGACGCCGCCACCCTCGGACGGCCGGGTGTGCCCACCGCATCTGAAATGTCTGGTAGCGGTTCTGCAAGATCAATGAGAAGATATATAGGTCAAGCTTGGCACCTCTCGCGGAGAGGAGGGTCTACTTGCACGTAGGGTCTCGCGAAGCATCTTCTCCCAGCACCTGAACCTCCTCCCCAGGATTAACCCAATCCAAACTTGGAACCGAAGTATTAGCTTGGTGAACTTCCACGCCCTCGCCATGCACGTCTTGTCTATCGTGGCTGCTAGCCTACTGGCTGCTCCTGGTGCCAATGCCAACCTCAATCAGTTGATGAAGGCCGCTGGAAAGCTGTATTTTGGTTCTGCTACAGACAATGGTGAACTGTCTGACTCAGCATATACTGCTATTTTGTCAAATGTCAATGAATTTGGTCAGGTTACTCCAGGCAATACTCAAAAATGGCAATACACAGAACCATCACAAGGCCAGTTCTCCTTTACTCAGGGCGATGTGGTCACCAGCTTTGCGGAGAAGAATGGCCAGATTCTGAGATGTCACAATCTGGTTTGGCACCAGCAGCTTCCCAGTTGGGGTGAGTGACCCGACCAGACTTGGGCGATTTGGGAAATATGGTTGACATTGTCTCTCTAGTAAGCTCCGGGTCATGGACTACAACAACTCTGACAAGCGTTTTGCAAACACACATCACCAACGAGGTAACTCACTACAAGGGCCAATGCTACGCCTGGGATGTTGTCAACGAGGCTCTGAATGATGATGGTACCTATCGAACGGATGTGTTCTACAACACACTCGGGAACACATACATCCCGATCGCTTTCAAAGCAGCAGCTGCTGCCGACGCGGATGCGAAGTTGTATTATAATGATTACAACATTGAGTACAGTGGTAGCAAGGCTACCGCTGCTCTAGCGATTGTTGATCTCATCAAGAATGCAGGAGGCAAGATCGACGGTGTGGGTTTCCAAGGTCATTTCATCGTTGGATCTACACCCAGTGCCAGCTCTTTGGCGTCGACCTTGAACAGCTTCGTCGCCAAGGGTGTGGAGGTCGCCTACACGGAGGTCGATATCAGGCACAGCAGCTTGCCTGCGTCAGCATCTGCCATTGAGCAGCAGGCCACTGACTACGTGAGTGTGCTGAACGCCTGTCTTTCCGTCTCGAAGTGTGTGGGAATCACTGTTTGGGACTTTGATGATAAATACTCATGGGTTCCTTCGACCTTTTCCGGACAGGGAGACGCCTGTCTGTTTTCGAGTGACCTTACTCCCAAGCCCGCGTACACATCGCTCATCAGCGTGCTTTCGAAGGCTGCCACTGCGACTGTCAGCTCTCCTGTTTCAACCACAACATCCAAGCCCCTGACCACTTCAACCACTTTGGCAACATCTACAACTAAGGCAACCACGAGCTCCACGACAACGGCTTCTAGCGCTGGGCAGACTCACTGGGGACAATGTGGAGGTATCGGCTGGTCAGGTCCGACGACTTGCGCATCTCCGTACACGTGCCAGTACTCCAATGCTTACTACTCTCAGTGCCTATGATTGGCAAGGGCAACGTCTAAGCGAGTGAGGAATTCATGTATATATTAGGGTTCTATGCGGTGGTATTGTAGGGCTGCAAGTCCACGCCCTGTATATCGACATATCCATATTTTGAGTTATCTTTATTATCCGCCATGATTGCTGACCAGGCCTGTAGAGACTGTAGAAACGCGTCTTTCTGCTTGTCTTGACTCATGTCCAACAGTGCCTTATCCTGCCCAACGAGTCGGATTCTTGCTGATGTTAGCCTCCACAGCCGCGTGATTGGAGAGAGGGGTGTTCTTACTGCGTCCCCGCTGCAATATTAGTGAGCCCAAAGTCTTGCTCATCTAGCTTGTATTGGATGGCACTCTCCACCTTGCCGTCTATGATCTTCTGAGGCAAGTTAAATTCGTGGCATACTGGACGAGCCAGACCGATGCCGTGAACAGTGTTAAGAGCTTTGACCATAGCACCTGCAGTTCGCAGGCCACCGGTGACATATGCCTTGGTTTTCTTCAGCTCGGGAATGATCTTGTCTGCAAAATCCAAAAAGAAGGCCTCGCGCTTTTTGGTTGAGTCCTTCTTGTGCGAGAACGCCAACTCCTCGTACGTACCGCCGGAAAGCTCGACAAAATCGATGTGTCGCTTTTCAAGTTCAGCACACAGCTGTTTGCAGTCATCTGTGGAGAAGCCACCGTCTTGGAATTCAACACTGTTCAGCTTGATGCCGACACTGAAAGACTTGTCCGGAACGCGTTCTCGAATGGCCTCAATGATATCAAAAATGATCCGAGCACGGTTGAGCACTGATCCGCCGTACTCGTCAGTGCGCTTGTTCGTAGATGGAGCCAGGAACTGAGCCAGGAGGTAGCCACTTTGAGGAAGTTAGTTGAGTGAGAGAATCATGACAAGGAGGCTTATTAACATACTGTGCTCCATGTAGCTGAACACCATCGAACCCTGCTTTGTAACAATACTCAGCCGCATGGGCAAATCCATCAACGACTGCATCAAAGTCCTTTCTTTCCATTGGTCTTGGCTTTTCGAACGTCATCCCCATAATCTCACCCTCAAGCTGCACGTCACTTGCAGAGATAGGGTGTGGATTGATATTGCCAGCAACCTGTCGACCTGGATGGCTCACTTGACACACAATCAGGCTTCCATGTTTCTTCGAAACAGCTGCGAGCTCCTTGAATGCCTCAAAGCGTTCTCCAGAGAATGGGGCTGCTCTTGGTATGATAGGATTTCCGGCAGCTTCGAGTTGGTCAAAGTCGATCATTGTATTGCCCGTCAGAATTACACCAAATCCGCCCTCCCCCCATCGCCGATATACGTTGATCAGTTCTTTTGTAGGAACGCCACGCTTTTCTAGATCCTTTGGATCCCACGTGGATAAGCGCTCAGTCATGGCGGCTTTTAAGAAGCGGTTCTTCGCTGTCTTTCCACTAAACTCAAAACTGAGCGGCTGAGCCAGGGGGCTTGAATCTACATTATCGGCTGGTATCCGTGCTGGAGCCATGATGGACAACTTTGAATTTCGATAATATTTTGGTTGTATTCGTTGTTCAATAGCCAGTACATGAACCTGCCGGAGCCGTAAAAGCTCGCGCTCCCTGCCGCTTTATAGGTATGCCCAAGTGCTGGCCGGTGAAGCCGCCCGCCCCTGACTCTTCCACCACCGGTCCTCGGCATCTTCATGCTTGGTAATTCTTCTCGGCATCAGGTCCACAATTATAGGTGTGGTGGTGGGCCACCATGTGGAACTTACATCACGGAAACATGCCGCACAGGAAAAGGTTTAAGGTGGCGGATAGATGCGTGAAGCTAGGCAAGTCGTGTCGTCATGATGCAACTAGCATGTCTCGCGCATGCGTACCAGCCGTACCTGGCTACAGAATTCCGTAAGAATTTTAATCCAATAAATCGTTCTCAGTATAAATCCTTGCTCTCAATGATTTTCACAATATCTGTGATATCGATTGCTCATAAGCCGATTGAGACCAGTGGGGCAACCTGCACCTTCACCAAGGACGACGGCCAACACCCATACGCTGGTCATCATGACAAGTGAAAATTGGGGCATGGCGGATACTTCAACTGCAATCGTTATAGCCCCTTCATAGTAATTACGTGGGTGACTGGCTTCCTTGCTCCTCCTTCCCAAAGCAGCAACCTCCACTATGTAGGCAACTTGGTTGATTTGCCTATATGCAGGAGACTATAGAGTTAAGTCCGACGATATGTGCAGGATGTCCAGCCGTCTGAGACACCGACTTAGCGGTTACTGCATAGCTCACACGCATTAAGTTGTTACCTAACATCTCGTTCATATTACCGGACTTGACGAGACTCGTTCGTGATGCATATATATTTGATGAATACCTCTTTCTTCCCCATAGAATTATCAATTTCTCACTAGCTGTACCTTTTTCAGCCTGCTGCATTCGTGGGTCAATGAGATGTTGCTTGTAACAACAGTATTCATGATGCCCCTGACAGTCTCGATATTCACACTTTACGTATAGAATTCATAGACTCGCACAGTTTCATTGGCCAGCGCATGTGATTGGCGGATTCCACGTGCTCAAAACCGGGACAGTCAGTCTGCAGGAATGTGTGGTGACATGAAATTAAGGTGCTTACTAGTGACAAAGCCTATAAGTCAGTGAATGTCTACTGAACACACCGCTTCACTAAGATAGAGAAGCCAAATCATTGAAAAACGCACGATTGAAATCATTTTGAATATGAACGCAGGTTCAAGGTAACTTCGGTAGCAAAATAGAGCGGAATGCAAGCTGCATCGAGAAGGCCTGTCCTGTGCCACCATTTTCAAAATATGTGAACGAGTTTGGGATAGATGCTTGGTCCACCTATATAGCGTATGGAAGGTCAGACCTGGATCACAATAGATTTTAAAACTGCATCAATTCATCGCTAGTCATTGATAGTCTCTGCTTCATAGCTAAAGACCGCTATAATCGGATTTAGGATATTATCTTGATGCTCATTTGGCCCATCCATCCGTGTAGCAGCCGTGTTGGGTTCGTGCATCGGCATATCGCATCTCATGACAGTGACAGCAAATAGCTCTTCCTTTGTTGATTTAATAGTACATTGCCCTCGTAGTGAAATGAGAATGTCATTTCCCGTAAATGTCCCATATTCCCGCTGGTTCTCCATTAGTGGCTCCTTCCTCATCGCCTTGAGACTAAGGCTTTCATTGCCTTAGGTCTCTTCCGTGGCCCGAACACTCAAATAGAGGCGAGAAAGCTGATAGCTAGAGCCATCACCGTGAGTCCAGTGATAGTGGGCGTCCGTGATGGGCTGTCACTCGTGTTTGCTGCTATAATCGTGGCATTCTTCCCATTCTGCCTTAAGCAGTTTCCAAAGTCGGTCGTGACGGTGTCTTTATTTGAATAAGTTGAGGGCACTTCACACCAGAGATAGCAGGTGTCCACTATGTTTACTGCGTTCGGGGAACAGCAAGCCACCATAGCAGCATCAGATGTGTTTTGACCCGGTGTGATAACATAGTATGTGTCATCGGAGATGGGCAAAGATGCCAGCTCCGGAATGAAAGTGGTAGAGCATGTTACATTCGACATTGTCTCGATTGACTTGTATTTAGGTGAAGCAATCGGATGGATTAAGATTTTGGGTTGAAATGGCGTGGCCGTACAAATAGACCACAAGTGGAGAGCAGCGCTTTTTAATGATGAAGGAGGTTATAGGTGGTTGTTGCGGCCTGCTCTGCGATCCACACCAGTGCACGGCTGAGACCGACCTATGACGTGTTTTGGGCTGAATTGAAGGAGGCCAATGTTAATAACCGTTGGAAAAGCGACAAGGGCGCCAAGGCGCAGCCATATAAGTGGGTGTTTCCCCGTGCGCTGTGCCACGAAGGATCGAATGATCAGCGTAGGCGCCCCCAGCTGGGAGAGCTAATCAGTCACAGATGATCTGATAATAACGAGCGGAGCGTCAAGAAGTCTTCCCCGTGCATTCACTCCAATTACCGCCTTATTTGCGCTCACGACTACCATTTGATAGAGGAAGTTAGAGGTCCATGTCCATCGCGAGATACTGAACGTGAATCGAATTTGTTACAAGACCGTCAGTGGTCTATTTGGTTGCAACTCATTTGGTATCGTGAGCTGAATTGAGAAGCTTATTACGTCTCAATGGTTTCCATTCACGGCTCAGACCGATGCAGACTGGATGAGCATTTCATGCAAAAAGCCGTAGCTTTATATCGGCATCTTTAGCTGGGGAAAGAAGCCACGTTTTTTGCAATCGAGACTACATTCCTTGGGGATTTAAGCTTATAAATAAGTTTCTTGGCTAAGAGATGTAGCGTAGGTATCATTTCGGATGACATCAAACTGAACTAGATGTGGCACAGCGATAGACCTCCTGACAAGCGCACACATTGAAGTTCTTTACTTGGCTGTGATCAATGCCTAGTTGAATCTGGGAAGCTTACAAGCCCCTTTCCAGCCACAAAAGTCGCATACCATGGAGCATTGGTCTTGCCCTCTGCTAAAGGCAGATAAAACTCGGCAGCCGCACTCCCTGATATTGCTTGCCCTACTGGTTGTCCTTCGGGACTTCTCTCCTCTGCGAAGTAGAAGCTTTTGAATATCAGCAAAAGGTAAACTTACGCCTTGACAGACCATTTATGCAGACTCACCTATAACCCTTGTCCTTATACATCAGTGCCGCCACACCAACCCAATAGGCTGCAGCGCTCTTTCCAACGCCCAGAGTGACAATATCCGCAACCGGTAGGACGACTGAAGCCTGAATGTTGCCGGTGTAGATGAAAGATATGGGGATGTCCTTGCTGATGGTTTCAAATCCAGCGACCGCCTCCCGAGCGGCGACGAAAGCACTCGTGTTCATCATAGTCATATCATTCTCCAAAGCCTCTATCGGTACAGAGAACGGATTACCTGAGTCCGCTGCAGGTGAGACATTAGCAGCGTTGTAGACAACGACGCTTGGACTCGCTCCTAGCTTCTCTTTGACTGTGGTGAAAATGGAAGGTATTGATGATGGTTTGCTAAGGTCGCCTTTGACTTGGAGATAACCCTCGGGCGTTGTCGCGCCATTGGGAGCACTGCGAGAAACAAGGGCAACTTTGTATCCTGCGGTGCCGAAGCTTTTTGCAAGGCTGAGGCCTATGTTTTTGCCGGCGCCTAGGACGAGAAGTATTTTTGAGGACGACATGACGACTTGCTCTGAAGGGTGTAGTTGGGAGTCAAAGTAGCGGCCTTTCTTTGGAGAAGACTGATGCAAGACGAAATGTCTTTGTCTCTGATACAGTTCACATCAAGACTTTCAAAGATTTTTGAGGCTCTTATATCAAGACCCTCAATTGGCATGCCGTGTGCTTGCTGACTGTGCCTTTCATCCAGTCCTCTCTAATCCATCTAGATCAAGTAAGTGGTGTGGGTTGTGGTGCATCTTGGGAACCCCGCGCTATGCTGGAAAAGGTAACGCCTGGCGTGTGTCTCGGCTTGGCCTGGACATGGTACGGTATCGAACCGGTCTTAAGGGCCCTCTACAGCATCGTAGCTTAGCAATCCGCAACTAAACCACTGCTGCTCTCCACACTTTCGCTGCATGACTAATTATGCTGCATTCAGCCACCATGTGGTCGTTACTAAGCTCATACTTGCTGCTTCAATTCATCATGTCTACAATGAACTTTCATATCGACGTCATACCAATCAATCGCGTGGTCAGCACTTTGATGTTCTACCGAATCCGATCCATTAGTCATGAAGGACGATGAATTCTATTGTGAACAAGTCACGATTCCCTTGAACACTATGGGGACTCGGCTCTGCGTTATCTCTGTGAGTTGGAAGCTGTGAATCCATTCCTCAAAGCATCAGTGAGAGTCGAAGCTCGTGGTGATCTAAGTCTTCATGCAACACGCCACCTTCGACACTTCACTGAGCTGTGTAAGAGACTGGAACAATCATACAGCTCCAGATTGCTATACACCCTGTTAAAATACACATGCCGAACGCCGCCGCTTTTGGAAGATGATAGACCCCGTTGCCCGCTTGTCTATACGGCGATGACCGCACTCGCACTCTCGGCACTACCGGGCTGATTGACGCCTTGCTTGTCTTTCAAGAAGCAATTTCCGCCCTGCGCGTTCACGATCGATGTTAAGTTAGAGTTGTAGGTCACTGCTCGACATTCCGTGTCGCCGTCTGATATCGCTGAGTTGTAGCTGAGGCAGTACTCCATGCAATCCTCGAAGGTGTACAGCGTGGTGTACGCCAGGTCCTTGACGGTTCCGTTGCCGCTCGCCGCCTCGTCGCCATTGTACCAGTCGGTGAAGCAGTACATGGTGAAGCGAGCCGAGTCACCTTCGGCGGTGTAAGTTCGTGGCGTGGTGAAGTTGCATGAGTTGGCAGCAATGCCAGTGGTGCCACTCGTCACTGCCGTCGGCGATGAAGATGTGGAAGACGATGTGGATGACGACGTGGTGCTCACGGAAGACGTGGCTGATGAGCTTGTGATCTCGCTGGCAGGAGCACTGCTCGTTGAACTGCAAGACGTATTAGCACTGTATTTGGCGATGAGAAGGGTGCTCTGCTCTGATCACTCACCTTGAAGTCGGCGAAGAGCTCTCAGTGTGAGCATGTGAGCTGCTCAGGCCAACGCCGAGCCCTACACCGAGGCCAACGCCCAAGGAGAGGATCAATAGCACAGCTAGAATCCAGAACCACAGGACAGGTAGGCCAAGTATGCGCTTTCTTGAAGCTTCATACTTTCGGACGACCTCGGGCGCGTCCGCCGGGTTTTGCTGGCTGGGATGCGGGTAAGGTACCCAACCTTGGTTTTGAACGTAGATTTTGCCGCCGTCGCCCTCCACAGTCGTGGGCGGCACCGCCTCAGGGAGGTTGGGATGCGCAACCTCGGGTAGGTTGTTGTGCTGCCGCGGAGGACTCTGGATGTACTCGGGCCCGTAACTGTGCTGTAGCCCGTCCATTGGGACCTGGCGGGACACTTTCGAGTCGCTCATCGATTGGAAGTCGGAAGTCTCACGGCAGAGGATTGGAGAGGAACTGGGAGGGAGGAGGGCAAAAAGGAAGAAGACAGTCGTGGGCGACGCGGATCGCTGGCCATTGCGCTCTATCCCTGACAAATGGGCGGCAGAGCCATCGGTTTGTGCAACCTCGAGCCCATGTGTTCCCAGTCAATGCCGTGCGGTAAGCGCTACAAGAATCCTTACAAGGTACAGGATCCGCCAAGTTGGAAGGATCATCGCGTAGTTAACGGACGGCGCCGATAAAGCATTTTGGTGTAGTCTGGCCTACCCCAAGGGGCTCAAACAGGCTAACAAAGCCACAACGGTTTCGGGATGATCCCGTCCATGCGGTAGATACCTCGATAAAGCTGGCATCTAGCTACCCAAGAACACGCTGTTTGACTTTTTCAACTCATTTTCTCGAGTTATTTTGGCAATTGGATCTTTCGATGGGCGCAATCTCCTGCAAAATTTAAAGGGGAATTGCTGGCTTGGCGAGTGAAGAGCCTGGTGTGGAGAGGATTGGGCGATGAGTGGGCTCCAATCCTCGACCATTATATCTCGCCAATGCACCTCTGTGGCACAGCTCCACAGAACCTTAACAAGTAGCCCAGCGCATTGGTTGAGTCCCTGCGGGACTGAGATGGCGATCTGGAGATTTGCAAGCCACCAATCAGCCGAACAAATCCCGGAGATGCCTCAGAAAAACTATTCAAGATATCGGCAATCTACCTGCATCTGGGTAGTCTGTGAGAAGATCATTGATCGTCTTCAAACTTCGCAACTGGACAATTGACTGGGGCGGTACTTGCATCCATCTAACTACACACTACGGTAGGATAAGACGACCAACTCCATCGCCGATAGCCACAGATGATACCATACGATATGCTGTATAAAGTGGCGAGGTTAAAAGCTAGTGTCAAATTTCTATGTGTCGCTCAAGCCACGGTGAGTCTAGATAGTATTTTCCAACCAAATGAACGTAGGGCAAGGCAAATACAAGTTGAAGAGCTATTTCACACTATTATAAGCCATCTGTTCATGACTATAGAGTGACTTTCGCCACTACTTTCGACCATCAACTCGCTGTTTCGACGTTGCTTAATCTTCTCTCTGGATGATAACATCATTGTCTCGATGCCAAGGCTAATGAGCGTCAGATATCAGGGGACTATATCAACTGGCTCTCGTCCGATGCCTGGCTTTTACTTATAAGATCACTGCTCAGCCTTGATGGAAGAATTAATGTTATGTTGAGTTGATAAAACGGTTACTGTAACTCATCACATGAATTCACCCTTGGGATCAGACCACACCAAATGCTGACAGTCTACGACCTTGAATGCGGAAAGTCTCTCTGCAGCCCATAAGTCATCTTATACAAGCTTCTCGATCAAAGTTTACGCGTGCTTGATATTGTTAAGCATATAGGTTGCTATTAGTATTATGATATAATTTTCTATGACAGCGCTCAGTATATCAAAATCCCAAACCCCTATCCCAAACGCTCAAAACCCATCCGCAACCGTATTCATTCCTCACAACACGGCACTCAAGCTATGCACCGGCAGCACAAACGCCGTCGTGGCCGGCTCGATCGCCGTATCCGCCGTGGCATTGTAGCGCGTCTGGCCCTCGTACCAGATGTGCGCCGCCTTGACGTAGATCAGCGCCTGGTCCTCGCCCGTCTCCCAGATCGCCTCGACGCGCGAGCCCGCGGGGCCGTCCGCGACCGCCGACGCCGGCTCGCACTCCCTCCAGCCGTTCTGGATGTAGACGGGCGTGCAGAACACCGCGAAGCCGGGCGCCCCGGGCACGTAGTCCGCGGGCGCGCTGAGGTTGTACGCGGCGATGCAGCCGCCCGGGGAGCACCCGTGGTTGAAGTTGGTGACGCTCCAGTCTGCTAGCGAGGGAGGCTCTGAGGCTCGGCGAGGGATGCTCGCTGTGGAGGCTGCCGTTGCGGCGAGGACGAGGGCGAACAGGTTGGTGGACATGATTTTTGATGTATTAGGCTGTGATAAGACTGATGAATATTTGTAAACAAGTGAGAGATTCTTGGCTGCGAAGTTGATAGCTATGATACTCTTATATACGAGTGGAGTTGTTGAAAATAATGACGGATCGAACATAGAAAAGTCGGAATCTGCCAGTCTTATACTCATGTCCCTACATCACCGCTCACCGTCATCTCGCCGGCTGTGCATGGAAAGCCTCGATGCGTCTTCCAAACTCCGCAGCTATTCTTGTCCCACCCCAGAGATGTCAGCGGTGTAATATCCGTGGCAAATGCAACGTGTGGCTATCAGCATAAACATTTCCTATGCCTTCACACGCGCAGCTCGTTCAGCAAAGCGACAAAGCTAAGCTGTTGTGGCTGGTGGAGCGCAGATCCGTGAGATATGACAGCAGCCAAGCTTCTCACACGAGGTCGACCACTTGCCCTATTGCGTTGCGCGCGCACCCGATAGCCTGTTTCCCAATACGAGGCCGCTCAGCCTCATCAGTTTAGCAGTCAGCCGCAGCCCTGTCCTCGGGGCTCGGAGCGTGGGGAGGATTCGATTTCATTCAGTACTTCGGCATAGTTCGCTCGGATTGCGATCAAGCTGACGTCTTGGCAAGATGCTGCTGTGTCTGCGGCAGGACTATAACATAATTGCCGGCGGAACAGCCGCTGGGCTGACTATCCTCTTGACTTCGTTGCTTACCGCCTGTTTCTATTTGGAACAGGTAACATTAGAGGACTCTTGGATGAAAGTAGAGAGCCAGGCTCGAGGTTCACTCTTCTCATCCAGCTATGCGGAACTGCCAACTGTTACTAGCTGCAGCTTTTTATCAATGTCGCAAGAAATCGCCGAGGTAGAACCAAGCTTGATCACTTCCTACATGAAACCGCCTAAATCACAGTATATCATCGATTATAGATGTCTTTTGGGATGCAGGTGTGTAGCAATTTCTGCACTAAAACGCAAATCTAGGTCGGTCAAGTCACACTTTCGGAGAGATTCGAAATCTCCAGGCAGGTGTAAAGAGGCCCAATATCCGACCATCTATGAGTAATGCCCGGCCAAACTCCGCTTACAAGATCAAATGTACGAACCCAAATCAAAACCCTGGATGATTGGTCATGTTTTGTTTTTTTCTGTTTCACCGTTTCCTTTTGTTTATATCCACCCGCCTTTGCAAGATCAATGCACCAAAGCATAAGCTATACTTTTTCCACCCTGTCGCGCTCCGTTCCTGGCAGTATCTACTCGGAGATCTTGGACATTCTCTTGGACATGCTGTATATATTGTCAGCTTCAAAGATTGGTATGATGCGAGGATGGTTACTCACAAGTCGTAGAAAGCAAACTGGCTCGGCTGGCTGCCAAACTCGTAGACGAATCGGCTGGCCAGGTAGCTGCCGAAGATAGCGCAGAGATACGTATCCGGAACGCGCTCGATGATCGTCTCGAGACCGATCTTGTCGAGCAGCAGCTTCGGCAGCGCGTCCTTGAGCACCGCCTTGCGGATGCGCTCGTTCTTCCACAGGTCGGAGTGCTGGAGCTCCTCGTCCAGAGTCGTGATGGCGACGGACAGCTTGTCGGACAGTACGGAACGGGCGACGCCGGTCTGCTCGTGCTCGCGCCAGATGGCCTCGAACTCAAGGCGCGCGTTGTCGCAGATCTTGGCCTGGACTTCCTTGACGTATGCCTGGTAGAACTCGGGCGCCTTGCCGCTCTTGTCGTGGCACATGTGCGTGACGAAGCCCTCGTCGTCAAAGGAGAGCGACGCAAGGACCTCTAAAGAGGACGAAGTCACACCGCCCTTGTTGGCGCTGGCGTCCTTGAAAAGAACGCAGCCCGCAGACTCAAGGCGCAACTTGGCGTCCTGGGTAATGAAGAGGTTGGCACCTTCCACGATGTATGGAATGACCGCCTTGCCATCCTTGATGAGCTTGTTCGCAGAAACGAGGTCGATCGACTCCGGCCGGCCACCACACGGGACGAACATGTCCGTTAGGCCCGTGTCACGCAGGTGATACGTGTTGCGGAACGTTGTGCCGTTGGCAACGAATTCTCCGGTGGGGAGCTTGACGTTCATGTCGTCGCAGAGTACGCGGAAGCCATCCTTTGACAGTTTGGACATGTCGAACTGAGCGATCATAACCCGCTGCTTGGCAAGGCGAGTGAGCTCCTCCTTGTCAATTCCATTGGGGTCAACAAGGACACCGGAGCCGTCAACGATGGAGGTGTACTTCTCATTGCTGAGCAGGATCTCGTTGCTGCCAAGGTCGCCATCCGGACCACCAGTCTGCATCTTCTTGACCTTGGAAGGATCCAAGTTCAGCTTGCGGTACACACCCTTGACGTACTCGCGGACTGACAAGGTTGTCATGCCGTAAGAGTCGTGCGGGATGCCACCGAGCTTGGGTGACTTGCCGGTGAAGAACGACTTCCACCATGGCGCACCACGGCTTCGAGCATGCTCGGTAGCCCAATCAACAAGGTCGGCAGTGTTCTCATCCGGGCCCATGAAGATGATCTCTTGCTTCCCGTACAGGTCAACAATCGGGTTCTTGATTCCTGGCGTCTGAGCAGGGAGGAGCAGGTCCAGAATACTGTCAATGTACTTCTCGAAAGCCTCTGCCGCCTTGTCCTGCTGCTTGGGATCAAGAAGAATGACGCCCTTGGAGCCGCCTTCGGGGATGTCCTTGTTCTTGCGCTGCTGCGTGCTGGCTAGGCCGTAATTTTCATCAAAGAGGTTGCGGGCATTGATGGCGTACGCCTCTTTGCTGCGAGACTTGACAATGCGGATACCGCCTCGGGCAATGTCCTTGAAACGAAGATGGAACCCACGAGACTCGGATGTGATGACAAGGAACATGCCAAAGAGGGGCTTTGAGTACTCGAAAGAGGGTAGGAACGAGGGATCAAGGCGGAAGCTCAAAGCCACCTTGGTCGGGGTGAAGTAGTTGGTCTTCAGGATGGCGTTGTTGAAGACGCGGAAGGCAGTCATGACCATCTCTTCGTGCTCATTGGAGACTTCTCGAGTGATTCTGTCCTTGAGCTTTGCGTCCGACAAGACCTCGACTGCTGGTGTAGGTGCAATAAAGTGGCGTTCAAAGCCAGGGCCGACACTCAAGTGGACGCTGGCGAACGAGGCGTACAACGCACGTACAAGACCGGGATACGAGGTGATGATCTCGAGAATGTAGTCTGGCGTGAACGTCTCCGTGCGCAGACGCCGCTTCAGCTTCGACAGGATTTCTGCATGCGCGGGGTTCTTCCGGTCGAGTGCTTCAGAAAGCGAAGCATATTCTGTGCCCAGACGGTTGAGGAAATGTTGGACGAAGACCCACACGCAGTGTCCATAGATAGCTTCCTGGAGGCTGAGCTCCCCCGACGCAAACAGGGTGTGAAGCTTGTTCTGAGGAATGCAGTACAGCAGAGAAATTTCCTTGGTGATTTGATGAATGGACTGCTCAAGAGGAGGATACTTGGCCTCTAGGTTGGTAGCAGGCTTGAGGTAGATACTGATGACAGTGATGCCATTGGAGAATTGCTCGACATACTTTCGGGAGCTGGTGACACCATAGTAGTGGTATAGGTCAGACAGGGCGCTGAAGAGACCTCGGGCCGTTCGCGAGCGGAAAGCAACGACCAGGCGCTTCTCTTGAGAGCCTTCGATATCAAAGACTTCAATCACGGGGCCGGTACGGTTGACAGCCAGCTCGATGATTTCTTGGTAGATCTGCTTCGTGTTTTTGGTCGCCTTGGCAAGGAACATCCGGTCGCTAATAACTTCCAGGCGGGCCTCATGAGGGTCGGCTTTAGGATCTACAAACTGACACTGGTATACGAAATAGCAGCGTAGAGAAGCCTTCGAATCGGACTTGTCGCCAAGCACGCCAGGAGAACGGAAGGTTTCGACACGGAATCGCTTGCTGGTGTCGGTGCCATCGAGGTACTTAGACTCCAACCTGCCTTCGTAGCGCGGGCCACCGATGGCGCTCTTGCCTGGCTCACTTGTGTCGATGTAGATGGCATGGTCACTGGCTTCCATGTCGAGGCGGATCTCTTCCCTCTTGTCTTCCCTGGAGTAAGCCGCCACCTTGGCAGCGTAGAGCGAAGAGATGTGATCGGCGATGACATTAGGTCTCTCAAGCTGGAAGTAGACATCGTCGATGCCTAGCTCATTGTAGAACCAGGCAATCTGAGCATCAACAAGCTTCTCCGGAATCCAGCCGGCTTTGTTGATCTCTGCGTTGACTAGCGAGGACATTAGCCAAAGCTCAACTAACTAAAGGGTAGCCACTTACCCTGCTTCATTTGTTCTGCCTTCCCCTTGAACTCTGGCGCGACATATCCGACCGTAGCCGACCGCATAACTCTGTGTCCATTGCCATTGGCCCTTGATAGGACAGGGACGCTGAAGTGTGTTGGCTGGGGAGAGGGGTGACGCTCAGGGTCAGCTCTAAGCTTCTCAAAGAGCTTGCTGGAGGGACTCGATGCCACAGGAGACGCCATGATGTCGTCGACGTATGTGTCACCAGAAGACTCGAAAGGGTCTATGTAATCGGGAAAACTAGACAGGGGCAGGTCAGTCGTCTTGATGGTTAAGACCGGGGGCATTGTATGGGCAGCCATGGTGCCAGCAAGGGAGAGGAGGAGAATATAGGAGAGAAGTAGCCCGAGGAAGGCGGCCCTTGGGGAAGAGGTGCAGAGAAAGAAGAGGCGAAGGGGCACCGAGGGACGGGTCTCAGATGCTTTTGTATGTATACGATGGGCATCGTAGATCTGGTGTCCACTTGGACTGCCATGTCTGTCTGATAGCTCATCTGAGTCACCGGTATCGCGATATCAATGGCAGATAGCACGAGGATTGCGATTGTCAAAAGCAATGAGCAAATTCCAATGGGCGGTCGACGTATCAGACGAGTGGTCCGCCCATCGGATAATTCAGGAAGAGGACAATATCAGACGAGGGAAGGATGGGAGCGCGAACGGACAGGTCAGACCGCAGCGCAGGAGCAGCAACAGGAATAGGAACAGGAACAAACGGCACATGGGACACTGGTCGCAAGCCGCGTACACGTATTCTCAGTCTAAACGGGGAGATTACGGGAGACAGATCTGCCGCTGACTGAGTGATTCGCGGTTGAGGCCAGGTCCCATGGAACTTGAAGACGGAAGGTCTAAACTATGAGGAACGAGGTACCTCTGCTGGGTACAGCAGCTCAACTACTATTGAGCCGATGGCGTTGTGTGTGTATGGTCATGTTGCGCTGCTACCCGCTGTGCTGGCTTGGGACGGCCAGGATAGGGCCGGAGCGTTTCGCTCACCGCTTGGAGCTCGTGCTTCCGGGGCAAGATAAGGACACCGCACCTTGGGCGAGTGTGCGCACCTCCTTTATTTTTGTTCTGTGCTTGCTCGTGTTTTGGGGATTGGATGATCCATGGCCATGGGGAAGAGAGATCTGAGACCGAGCGAGACGTGCAGTACATACCTTCTCGACTAAGATAGTGTGCGGATCCGCTCAATCGCAGCAGCCCAGGCGAAACGGGCCGTGTCAGTCGCTGATAAAGCGGCAGCCAAACGGATAGCTGCCTTTATTCACAAGTGAAGATCTGGACAAATAGGAGCCTCTTGTCCTGCTCACTTCTCGGCAAATGCGAGATGCCGACTGTCGTTGTCGGTGAGGAATCGAGCCAAGGACCGCCTTAACTTGTAGGTGGAAATAGAGGGGCAGTCAGAGGAGCGCGGCGATTGTCTCGAAAAAAAAAAAAAAGAAAAGGCTGTTTATAGAGGATCAATTGAACAAAGAAAGAAGTTGGCGGATAGAGTGAAGTCAGATAGTTATGAGGTTGGTGAATGAATCAGGGCGAATTAAAGATAAAAGATAATGAGTTGAGACAACAGCTGTTCAGCTCTCTCTGGTCAGAACAGGATATATGGTAGGAGGAGGAGGTGGTGATGATGATGACGATATAATGTAGGTGTGTGCGTCGCGCGTTCCTGCGTTTCCTGTTATTTGAGTTAGTCTTAGAGGCGATCCAGGCCACTCAGGCACAGTATTGTACAGTACAGTACACGAGACAGGCGGCAACAGGGGAGAGAATCTGGGAGGGAGAGGAGGGGCACTACTATGTAGGTAGACAGACTACTGGGAATCGCTCGCATGGCATTGATGTCAGCCCCGCCAGGGGTCCCAACAGCAGAGATAGCTCCATCGGCTAGCAGAGCTCCCAGCGAGCCAGCGTAGAATTAGAAGCATGGAGGGGCTCGAGGGGCCAGCACAGCCCCAAGGGGACCCTTCAGCAATACGCCACAATCCATGCTTTCTGGAAGCCTGCAAGACAGAGAGACAGCGCTGCACAGAACACGGGCTTGACGGGGGGCAGGCATCGCGGCGCGTCCACTCGGGATCAGCGACAACTTGACTAGCCAAGATGTGTGCAAGGGCAAGGGCAAGGACAGACGCGTGGGTACGTGTTGTGTTGTGCTGTGCTGTGCTGTGCTGCTGTGTTTTGGATTGAGTTACCTTTTGTTTCCGCAGGGAGACTGGTAGATAGGTAGGTAGCCGACCGCCCTGTTCCAGGTTGTGAGAGGTCAGAGATAAAAGGGTGCTGGGATCCGAATGGTTGATTCCAGTGCAATGGGAGGGAGCGCAGCTGAAAATAGTATCGGCTATTCGCGCCACTCGCTGATCACGAATTGGCAGGTTCGTGTCAGTCAGGTGTGTTTTATGTGTTGGCGAGGAGGAGGATGATGATGATGTCAGGGGTAGACAGAGAGAGGGAAAAGGGGGGCTCTCAAGCAAAGCAAAGCAGAGCAATGCTGCTGTTGTTATCTATAGCATAGTACTGTAGGAATACTACAGTAGATAACTGGGGAGAAACTAGACGGTTGGGAATACGATGGCTTTATATGTTTAATTCTCCGAAACACGTACCGTACGTCGTCACTCAAGAGTCAAGGTTTTTTTTCCAGGTTTCCATTTCGTTCCCCTGAGGATCGTTGCAATTGCGAATCTGTACGTACTCTATGTACCGCACGCATGTACCTTTCGCGTCCATCGTGAACTTGAAGTATCGTAGACGGTACGTACCCCAAAAAAAAGGACGTACCCATACCGTCTTTTATGTCCGTTTCTTTCCAAGGTATGTACAGCTTACAACCCATAGCCCCGGGCGGACGAGCAAACTCCCTCCCCATGGCCATGGCAACAAATGGTGCAAGAATGAGCATCCCTCCATCCATCGGCAAAAAGAGAAAACTCTGAACAAAAATGCCCCAGACTTTGCAGCATCGTGATCTCAACTTGCCTCATAACTGGCAAAGCGACTCGCCCCTAAGCCCCTTGGAGATGGAGGCTGGTCTCTCCAATTGGTGCGTCGGCTCAGGTACCTGACAGACTGGGGGCGCTAACGCAGCCCGTCCAGCCCAAGTGTCCCCAAATGCTCCCTTAAGAGGACATGGCTTGTTGTGCCCTCTCCACAGTCCAACCTGGAAGTACATCACATGTCCCCATTCCGCTGGGCTCGCGGATGGACCGGTTATTCGAGGCTCTAGGCGTATTCGAGCTGCCCTTTTGCTGCGAGTTTGCATCAACCGCATCAATCTGTTTGCCAAAGGAGGAGTTGGGGACGCCCCAGGGCCGTCTATTCTGACTGATCATTGTTGCGATTCCCCGGGGCCAAATGCACGCTCCCTGCATGAGGGAGGAGGTGCCTAAGGCGTACCTCCCTCGATGGATGCTTCCCAAGGCTCTCATCGTCCCAACACATGCTCTCCTGTTACTGGCAGGGCGCCGTATTGTACTTGTTGTGCCACTGACAGACATGTGGCTGCCCAGGCCCCCTTGTCCTGTTGTGTTGTGTTCCCTGGCTGATTCTCCTGGCCCGCCGCTTCGGCACGTTCCCATTTGCTTAACGTCGAGTTCCCGGACAAGCAAAGTGATCAATTATCGTATTGTATTTATTGTATTGCAGGCAACCGATCCTTCCCTATGGAGCTACGAAACTAAAGACACATCCGCCAATTTCATGTTGCCGATTTGCATGGCCGTGAAATGGTACCTTGTTCCCATCATCTTCAGAAATGCAAGACGGGAGGAAAGCCGTGATTTCGCCGGTGTCACAGACGGGAAACCCCCGAGACGGCCGGAATATCAGAATCCGCCGCGCCTTACGGTGCCCAGGTGAGCTCCACTCAGGGCACCTTTAGAGGCTTTAGTGTCTTGCTATGCAGTAGCTAAGGCAGGCCTTGCTCCAAGATACCTAGGCGTGCTAGGTAGAAGGTAGAGCTCTTATCAACACGTCTCAGAAACTTGTCGCAAACCCGAACTTTCTTTTGTCCCAAACGAGTCAGCCGGTGCCAGTAGTTTGTCTGACCGTCGTGTCGCTTACCGCTCCTTTGCTCGGCTCGACGGTGCCATCAGGGTTAATTTGATGGGTTAATTTGATGGGTTTCGTGGCACAGGCGGGCGCCATCGTCAGTCAACCTTGAACCTTGAAGTAAGCTCCAAAGGTATGTATCTTTGCCGGCCTTGTTCGTCAACGCAAGGGTCAGATTCGCAAGAATGGATAAGTCGGTATGGTTAATGACATGTATGCCCTCGAGCTCGAGGATGGATCGTGACCTGTCTGATGTGTCAAATGTACCGCCTCATCACGTAAGAGGAGGCCTCGTCTCGCCCTCTTGCATCTCTTGATCGGGCTTCGTCTCCGCAGCTGGCCTTGCTGGCCTTGTTGGCCCAGTGGTCGGCGATGCGTCAACTCCAGCGGCTGACCCACCTGCCCCGCGCTTAGGAGATTAGCATCCACCGCAGGCGACAGTTCCATGGCTTCTCGAGATTTCCATTACCCCCAGATTACTTGATCGCGGTCCGGAATTGTGCTGGCCTGCAGGCGACATTACCAAACCATTAATGCCGTCTGGGGTAGAACGGGACGGATTGATTCGATGGCAAGGCAAGGAGGGCCCTTTGCGCCATGCTGGTCCCGGCAGACCTCATTCATGATGACAGGCTGCGTTTGCTGCGACTGTACCTAACTACTTGCATCGAAACGGAAAGGAAAACGAGACGGACAAACACAAAGACACCAAAAAGTCAAGTCATTGACCGCTCCCATGCCGGTTCGACCGGCAGAGCGGCTCCGGAGCAACCAGCATCGCCCACCGGGTCCCGTGCCCCGCATCTGGCACGCGGTTGGGATTCTTGGAGACATCACGGGGACTGCAAAGGAGATTGCGACGCGCCCCTATTCCTCGCTGACACCTGGCTCTGCATCCTGATTCCTGAACCAGCCTCAGACCTCAGTGTCTGCACGACTCGGTGTTCTTGTCTCGACCGCCAGAGCGAGATTGCAAAGTGTTCACTTGACCAAAGAACCCCGGTGGCACCTAGCAGGGCCCGGAATGACAGTCACTACTCTGGTAAGCTCGTGCGGTAGGTACCGGCTGCCACTGGGGCTCCAGGTCTAGGCCCAGCCGGAAAGGCTTGTGACCCAGCTGCGTGACGACCTATTTTTACTCCCCGTGCTAAGAGGCAACAGACTCTCGCAAGCTCGGGCCCGTTCCAGGTACATACGAGGACACAGCCATGCCTTTCTAAATCCAAAAAAACGAACTGCTCACATAATTCAAAATTGCGCTCCGTATCAATTGCTAAAAATTACAGCGGTGCAAGTCCACGAAAGGGCACTGCACTACGTCTGGGCCTATCTTCGGATAGCGCGCCCGAGCTGCAATCCTCGGATGGGAACCCCGAGCGACCTCCCAGCTGCATGCCGCTCGCTGTAGCTAAAACAGGGTGGATATGCTATCGCTATCAGTAAGCTCACAGGCGGAGATCCACCTCCGTGGCAAGCCCAAAACCTTACCCCATTACACAGTACAAGCCACAACACAGGGCCTTTTAACTTGGGCCACTTGATACTTGAGTTACTAACAACCTCACGCTGAACAAACGCAACCGCAATCGTCTCCCCATCACAGGGCAGCAAATCGATGCAAATTGATATTTGTTCTTGCAGCGATGTAGCTGAGAACTATGTGCATCTTCTCACTTCGCACAATTCCAATCCTACAAACTCTTGCAAGAAAATCACGGTCTCTATCTTCTTTCCATTTGTAGGTTCGATCACAAATGTTCGGCATCTCATTTGCGTCAATGGGGTCGTCCCTTGGGGTTCCTCTCTTACCTTACCACTGTTCATTTGCGAGCTTGATCGCAACGCCGTCTGAATGGAAGGACTCGTTTCCATCTCTCGAGTCGCCACAAATTTGCTAGCAAGCCATGAAACTATGTGTCGTGTCCTCGTTGGGTGCTGTTTGTTCTGCGGCGGTGACACAGAATCGTTGAACAAATCATCCAAGTGGGTGTGGAAAAGCCACCTTTGCAGACACATGATGCATCCCTTGCAGCAGCGTGATCATGCAATATGAGACCATAGTTGCGTCAAGTTGCAATCGTTCGGGATAACCCTAACTTCAACGACGAACGTCGTTAATAAGTGGTTATCAAGGCGTCTCTGGTATTTAGTTGCCAGTTTGGAGGCTTTTCCTGAACCGTAGAACGTCTCAGGAAGACTCTTGTGATTTGAAGTATGGAGCAATGAATTTCACCCAAGCAAATTCCTCAACAGGCTTTTACAGACTGGAAAGTCCCAGCTTTGATAGTCCATGATAGTGATTCGATTGAGATACATTGGATTTCTATCATCGAGCCATGTTAAGCTGCTCGTGTCAGAGACTCATCAGGTGTTGTCTCAAGTATGAGGACAGGGGACTGTGGTCTAGCCTGGAAAATATTCCTTCGAATAACCTAAGCATCTTTGATGTCAGTTCAAACGAGTGCTTTGTAATAATAATCATGAACACTCATGGTGCAATATTGTGTTTAGTCCTCTCTGAAACTCGCTTGTCTATGTTGAGAGTGCAATTCATGATTGGCTCGCTTGGCCGTTCTGCCTAACTTTGTGGGGTTTCCCTAATTTCCCTTCTGATTTCACCTTGAGATCTCAACTTTCCACTGCTTCCTGGGTCTCTCCAAAGCCATGAGAACAAAAGGGAATGCAAAATGAAGGCAAAGGCTCCCAAAAGGGCCATGTTGGCCATATTTCTTCTCATCAGTCAGGCTCTAACTGTGCATCTGATGAAGATCATTGATGTAGCCGAGTACGTCGAGCGCCGCGTGTCTCAACCCGAGGAAAATTTATCTCTACTGAGGGTGGATGCCAAGCCCCAAAAGGCCATTATTCGTCAACTGAACCTACTCATGGATAACTCTCGGCAAGTTGTTGGGCCATGTCACGACCTCGATGGGGTGTGCGATGCACCACCCTACCCATTGTTCCCGTTTTCTGACGGGTACCGCAACGCGTTGCTCCAGCGGCCTCCTCCGGATGTCGTACGCGCGAATATCGAGAAAGCCACCAACGGCGAATTGTCCACCGTCAACGAGCTTGTGGAGAGAGTCAACGTGAATCTCAGAAACGGAAGGTTACATTTTGTCAGCGACAATGAGCTGACTCTCCTGGCAACCAACTTCGCGGAGCCCGAGGCTGGTTTCGTTGTGAGAGTGGCATGTGGTCCTGCCAAATATGATGTATGGGCAGAAGACCTATTGGTGTCACAAGACGAACAAAGAGCACTTCTTGCTGGATGGCTTTATGTAATGGGTGATGACATGTACCTTTCACGACGAAATGCGGCTGAACAGCAACACCAAGATCGTTTGGGAGTGGACTCGAGTTGCGGAGACGAGTGTAAATCAAGCGTGGACGTTGGCTTGTATCGGTTTCTTGCAAGAGTTGAACAACTGGATGCAGAAGTGGTCGTTACAGAGACAGAATGGCTGGCACGGTACGACGAATATGTCGCTGCGCTGAGGGCATTCTTATGGAATATGGTGCCTAGCCAAGCATATGAGTCCGAGGACATAAGTGCTAGTCTCGAGAATCTCATTTCTGCTGCTGAAGATCAGGCGGATGTAATAATTGAAGGACATGTACTATCAGAGGAATCGGGGTATCGTCGTTTCTTGGCAGAGACAAGGCGTGCGATCGAACATGAATTTCCGGAGTTCCGCCCGGGCATGGTACAAAGGCTTGCATATCGCCGATGGAAGATGTTGTCCGCCTGAGGAATAGGCAGCTTACAGAAGCTATGACAGCAAATTACTCAAATTTAGAAGTCAGGATCCGGCAAGTAGAATTGTTTCGAACAAAAAGTCTTTATTAGTAAGCATTTATATTTCGAAAGACGATTTTCGAGTATCAAAGCCAGGCTATGAATGAAATGCTTTCGGTGTTTACCTGTGGTGCTAGATGGAAAGATTGCCATACCTTCCCCTTTTCTCCCAACTCATCTAAGATATTGGCAGGGCTTCACGTTTGGTGCCACGATTGACCGTGAAATGTCCCGACCCATGGAGACCCCTAAAGCTCAACCCGTGCCAGGGTAGCTACCTCCCTATGCCGAGCAGAGACGGCAGCCGCAATATATCTGATAATATCACGGGCTCGGATTGGACCCCGCAATAGACGGGTTTGGCAGTCCCGTTTCGTCTGCACTGCCGTTTGTTCCGTGTAAATTCCATGCAGGAAACGATGGCTGTTTATCCCTTTTACCGGCGAGGGAGCACACTTACCACGCACCTATACTAGATCAAGAGGGATACTTCTTCTCGATAGTCAAAAATCGACTATTTTGCCGCTGTCATATTAAACCTCAAGGATAGGGAGAGATCCGGCTCCCGGTAACCCACCATGCGCCAACAGATAAACGAGGGCACAGACGAAATGGGAACGCGGAGAGGCTGGAACCAATTAATTACGGAGAGATTTGAAATAATGAAGGATGTAGCATTCATCGCCATGCCAGATAAAGAGGTATCATCCCCGCCGAAATGTTCTCGTCTGCAGCGACTCATCGATTCCATCGTCAAGCTTTTGTGATCTATCCATAGCAATAAGTCACCAGATTAAGCGAGCCAAGATGCAGCTCTCACTATTTGCACTCGCCGGTATCGCTGCGACTGTTTCCGCACACGGCTATGTTGACTATCCAGCAGCTCGACAAGTCGGCGCGGCCTCGATCGCGGCCTGTGGCAAGTCGGTGACGGATGACATCAAGAAGGACAACACTTCGCACGTCGAGGGTCTTCCCGAGCTCGCAGCCAAAGACTCTGGGTATCACGCGGCCGACTGTAATCTCTGGTTATGCCGTGGTATTCAATTTGCAGATAATGCTGCCAATGTGCAGAAATACACCCCGGGCGAGTCCGTCAACATCAAAGTGAAACTTACAATCCCGCACGACGGCTCGGCGAATGTATCGATTGTAGACACCAAGACGAACAAAGTCATCGGAGAGATGCTCAAGGTCTGGGCGAGTGGCTATGCAAATGAACAAAAGTTCTATGGCAAGACACTGCCTGCTGACAATACCAACTTCAACATTACCTTACCGGATGTGAGCGCGCAGTGTGGGACTGCCGGTGCATGCGTAAGTGAACATCCAAACCCCAAAGGGATATCTGGACTTGAAAATATTGGTTTGGGACGATTTGGCTAACACCGGCGTTTAAAAACAGGTTCTTCAATGGTGGTGGTATGGGAAGGGAGCTAAGCAGACTTACGAGTCTTGTGTTGACTTCACCATGGCTGCACCAATCCACGCACACGATGGCATGAAGTTGTAGAATGATAAAAATTGATCGTTTGTTTTATGATATACATTTGGTAGCTAGAGCAAGATGCTGCCTCTTGGTATAGGTTACGCTCCAAAGACATAATAAATTTACACTATACAGAAACCTTCAGTCTTTATAGTATGCCATCTGATCATTGTCCTGATATAAGATGAAACGGTCAATTCATGTTCCCTGAATTTAAGACATTGAAACCATCTCACACTGGGCCCATTTGGGACACGCGCGCAAGAAATGTTTAGAAGACAAGTTGATTTCAAATGCTCATAGGGGACTAGTATACCCGAAAACCGTTGTGGGGGCAAATTACTTAGCTAAGGCAGCCACCAAAGATTGCTAGGCAACTAGATAATACCGCGGGTTTCGTTGAGGTCGTGTTTTGATTTCCTCACCTGCGCCGCAAGCATTTAATATTGCTTGTCGCCGGTCTTAAAAGTCATTTCGCCTATCTCGGTATCAGGTGGTTCAATTTATACATATCTCTTGACAACTAGCGGCAGATTCGCTTCACTACGCAAAGAGAGCAATCCAACACTAGTTGAGTTTGATTAGTATGGCAACCGACGATCAACCAGAGTCACCGCTCTTCACTCTTCCACAAGAAGTACGCGATCATATATGGGCGTATCTCCTTGCATTCCGCTACGATGATTTCGAGCTGACAACGCGACCTGACCACGTCTTCCTGGACAATGTCTATACCAAGGCGCTTCCCCCAGCAATGCTGACATGCAAGCGCGCGTACCATGAACTCTACCCCACTGTGCATCATGCAGCCGCCCTGAAGGCCTGCATGTTTGAGTTTGGCAAGCGTGTTGGTTTTGCGGTTCATGGCACGCTGAACATTGGGCATTTGCATAAACTGTACTTGATGATCGCGATGGAGCATGCAAACTGGAACACATGGCTGCGGTTCTTTCAAGAGGTGCTTGCACGAACCGATATGCTGAAGGAGCTCATTATCGACTGGGAGCCTCGAATTTCTATGGGAACGGGAAGAGGCTTTCTGGCTGCGCATGAGCGCCGGATGGAGGAAAGCTTCCTTCAAGTCGTCGCCGGGTTGAAGCAATTGGATCTAGTGCGAATCCATGGAGCAGTGGCAAGCTCTTGGAAATTGAAGCTAGCAGAAATGACGAAAGTCAAGGTCGTCGCGAATCAGGCACGATGGTGGAGGGACGAGTGGAGGACTGTGGACCGTAACTGGATGCGGAAGCCCGTTTATCAGGATGGCATAATGTTCAGAATCTAGAGACTAGCCCATAATAGACATCTATGACCGAAGCCTTCTATTGTCGAGAAAAGAACAAAAAACGAGAACAAGCGTGAGCGCTATAGTGTCGAATAATTGTATCAACAGAATACAGCTAGGCTGAAGAGCAATATTCAGCACTTCCTTTCGCCACTTTCAATACCCGCCACTGTTTGTAATTGAAGAACCGCTAGTATCTGGGTTTCTTCTTGACATGAAAGACGGCTGTAATCATAGGTCATTAACACCCAAAAAATCTACAATGTCACTATAAGCTCCAGTGGCATTTAAATGAAAGTTAAGTCCGTGACCCGAGCCAGGATAGCTGATGGCCTTGAAGTCTTTCGCATTCGAAAATATTTGAGCTGCGGGTGTCTCAAGTGCACCGTTACAACTTTATCAGGTCAATATCTTTTGATAATAGCACGATCTACCAGGACAACTTACTCGGACTCGCAGAAGATAAAGTCAAATTCGCCCGTGATTATCTGCGTGATATTCAGCTACATAATGAACCGAGCAAACGAGGAACTTGACAAACCATCGCAGCACCGGTGAAGGTGAATGGCAGCTGATTCAGTGCGCCTGCTGTAAGTGTCTCCGTAACGGCAAAGGGCTGTTTATTGGCGTCAGCATATCGAGCCACCTTCACATCATAGTCTGGTGCCTTGAAAAATCTAGGAATTGTATGTCAACAACTTAGGAGTGACAATTATGGGAGCATGGTTGCTTACGTGTTGACATTGGCATATAGATCTACGGGTGTTAAGTAACCCTGGGCCATTCATTAGCCGTGACCTTGTTTCAATCTGGGTATACCGTCTTACTGTATCGAGCTGGCGCCATTTTCCTGGATGTTGCTTGGCAGCGATTCGAGGTTGGCCGGCTTGAATGAAGTCCGCAAGGTTAATATATGTTTCATTCAGACTAAATCCTGTAAGAATAACACCGTCTGCAAGCGTAGGCTCAGCACCTAGTGCAGTAATAGAGATCGAGCTACCAAAACTATGGCCGACGAAGACGATCTTTTCGGGAACTCCGATGTCCATGATATATTGACCGGCTTTAACGAAGCGGGCAATTTTCTGCAAAATAGCCGTTTGCTGGGAGAGTTGGGCTTTGTATCCAGAAACTCTAGTAGCTGTCAGTGCTTTTCTCGTGTCGATGTGAATGGTAAAAACGTACTGCGAGGATTTGCCAACCCCGAGACGGTCATAATACAAGATGGAATAGCCGCGGTCGGTGACAAAGTCGGCAAAACTATAAGTCTCTTCCTCAATCTGAGGGTGCCAATAACTGTAATACAATGAGAAGTCTCTTCGTGATATAGAAAGTCAAGATTATAGTCGGCAATTCACCTGCGGTCAAAGTTCAATCCATGAGTCGCAATCAGGACCGTGCTTTTGTGCGTAGCTGGCTCTCCTCTACCAGGCGTACAAAATGTGGCCGATATTTCGTAACAGGCGGTTTCATTCACTGAACCAGAGAAGAGGCTACCTGAAGCTGATCGGCTTGAGATATTGTCAATGTAATCGGCCACGTCGAAGTCGTCTTCGAAAGGAGGCAGTCCAAAAACGAGATTCTCCGTGGTTACTGTCACTGGTATCTTGTAATCTTGACAAGACTTAGCAGCAACTCCGCCAACTAACTTTCCTATTAAGGAAGCGGATAGAATGGTATATGCCCTCATCTTGCGCTTTGGTCGCTGACTGCGATATTGTTTGCCATTTGATGCTGAAGAGTTTGCGGAATTGGCCTTGGGGATAGCTGAAATTTATATTTGCATTGTCCAGATACTCCTATGTATGTTACATAAGCTTAATACCAATGAAACCCCGAGATTATGCTACATTCGGTCTTGCAATAGTCCAATCCATGGAGCACTAATGACACAACGTCGTGTTCACCAATGACGGATACCGACCTGAGTAATCAACCATACTTGACGCCCGCCAGTTTTCGGTCATTGCAAGCCACATCAGCGCCAAGTAGAACGTGCCGCCTGATGCACTCTTGCTATTACTTGAAATGTTAGGCAGGCATCAACAGCGTGGCGAAGACCCAGCCATCTGGCAACTAGCCAGGTACATTGCTTACTTAGAAGTGTGGAGACATAGGCCTAGGTGTGCTGGAAAGGAGGGATAGAACTCAAATACTCCTGTTTAGCTCAGGCCATCTCGCCGACTCGCCGAAATGATAATGTGAATTCCACTAAAAGGGAGATCAAGCCTCACCGGTTCAATCCTTAGCCCACAATCTACTTGAAGTCGCAACGGAAAGTTCAGATGAACAGATAAAAACACGGTGGGACGATGTATACTCGTAGATCTAACTCTGAGCTATAGAATAATGAAACACTACATATAGCATTTGTTTTGCAACAGAGCGCGCAATTCAGCTCTTCAGCTCATCGCAGCAGTCATTTGCTCCCAAGACGGCCATTACTTTTTCCTTGGGATAGCTGGCGCGCGCCCTCGACTGTCGTGACGCCATTAAATTCCAAATCATTAGCTCAATTTCCGGAAGCCGGCGGAATAGTGCCCAAAGCAGAGGTGGGTTGCAAGTCCGTGGAGTTCGGCGCAGTCGACGGCCCCGAACCTGCTCCGGAATTGAACAGTTTTACGAGATCTCCCTCAACTTCTTAGAGTTGCTTGCGCGTGATCTGTTGATTCTTGGGGGTATTTGAATTGCAAATCAGACATCCCGAGGTTTCCGTAATGGTAAACCCTTCGTGCGCAGCCACAACGAAAGCCAATGAATCTCGGCTCCGTTCCGGATCTTCTAAGACTTGTATTACCCCACTCCGGTGACCCAACTCTTCTGACGCTATGCAACTCCGCTACTCCGTGTCAACCTCAAGACTTGGCGATCCATCGGCTGTCTCTTACTCCTACGCTTGTAGTATTTGGAATTTGGCATCGGAGACCACGGTAGATCACTTGAGATGAATCGCCTGCCGCAAGAAATCCTTGACGATATTGGAGCCCTCTTTTCCCCCAGCCCCGTTGAGAGAAAACCAGGGCACACAGTCCAGCGTCTCTCGGTGCGACCAGTGCTTGCTTCCGTCTCTCGGAGATGGCAAATAGCCATCGAGAGACATACCTTTGAATCGATAACCTTGGACAGCACTGAAGTCGACCACTTCGAACAAGTCTTCAAGGGTCGACGACGACTGCTGCTTAAGTCCATCAAGTATCGCATCATATTACCAACGTATAGTGATGTTTTATGTGGGAGATTCGAGCGGCAGTTGGACCGAGAAAATAATGACGAGGCAATTTCGAATGCACTGAACGACTTATTCCGTATACTGTCATCATGGGATGATGATCGCGATAGCTTTGGCGCTCCAAGTTCAATCGAGCTGGAAATAGACGACATCTACTCGCCGAAAGATAGTGATCATCGAACTGCCCCAATAGTGATTGGCCGACCTGGAGATCTTAGAAGTGTCAGGTACAAATACTCCTATATGGATATTCAAAATCCTAACGAGCTACCTATTGTTCCCTGTATCACCATTTTCCGCACGAAATCAATGAAGAGACGACTGGCGCCCCGAACCGCTGTTCATATCGCAAGCAGACTGCCAAATTTGCGCGTCACCAATATCTACGTCTATGACGATGAGAGAAGATATCCGCAATTACGGCTTGAAAATCGAGTTACGTTAGGTCAGGCCTTGCAGACCTTCCGTTTCCCGCAAAGTCTTCAAGAGATCAGCGTGAAGTTAGACCATGGCAAACCAGAGAGTCACGTCTGGGAGCCCCCGCCGTTGTGGCTTGGTGATCAGCATTTGGATGTCGTTGGACAGAACCTCCGAGAAGCCACTGCACACTGCCATCGTCTCAGAAAACTGAAGGTCGAAGGCGTCGTAGATTGGGCCTTATTGTGGCCCGACCAGGCTGCTTGTGCCAGTCCTTCTCCGTGTCCGTCGTTGGTCACACCATTCTGGCAGTCCTTGGAAGAGCTCACCATCTGTTTTTCTCTGACGTCGCCTTCAGGCGGCTGGTATTTCCGAGGGGGTAACTCTCAGCGTACGTGGCCGGTATTTAACAATCAATTGCCGCCAGGATATAGCTTTCCTGAAGAACAAGATCTCTCCGCGGCCTTCCAGTACGATTACAGCACCGATCAGATAATGTCAGGACTAGCTGGAGTTCCACTATTCCGTACTGGCCCTCGAACAGACGAGCTGCAGCCCCTGATCACTGCTTTTGCACATGCTTGCGAACAGATACCGGCACTAAAGACAGCAACAATTACAACCGAGGTGTGGAACGGAGGATTAGACGCTGACCCATCTCGAGAAAGAGGCTGGCTACCCTGGGGCATCTGGTACGCTGCTCCGGGTTGCCGATTGCACCAGGACTCTACACAAGATGCAACATACTTACTTGACAATTCCAAGCGAAGGCTCGTGCTCGACATCGATGATTGGCAGCCGGATCCCAGGCTTCTACGAATGCTGAGGAATATAGGAGAAAAGCAACATGGCGACAGTCTTTCAGAATTGTTTCTCGACCACAAGCCAGTGACGACATGAGAGCAACCACACTTTGCTCTAGATCAATTTCGAAACAAAGTACATCATGTTCGATCACGATGATTAGATGACTGGTGAATAGGAACTAGCAGAACCTGTCGCTGAAGGATCTTCTCGTCGGAATGGGGTTGCTAGTTTGACCATATGATGGACCACGCAGCATAGCGGTAGCTGTACTCGTCACGCAGCTCTGCCATATTGCAAACACCCACCACTACATTAAGGTATCGCCAAATGTGTATTTTCATCTCTCAACAGCTAAATCTGCCCAAAAGTCTTCGACCATTGGCCCGAGATCAGCTTCAGAGATATGCGCATCGTTCGGCATGCACAATGTCTCATCAGCCGGTTGGAGCATCCCTGAGATGCCTGTCATAAATCCAAGGTCCATGACTGGATCTGTCTCTGGTACGGTAGGGATCTGTTTTTGACGAGCTTGTACAATACTTTCCTGTATCTCAAGGACGCACGGCCAGCTACCCTTGATAGCATCCATGGCTTGCAGGACCAGGCCGAGAGATCGTGATGTCTCAGCATCGTCCCAGGGTGTGTTTTCTAGAAAGCGCTTCATCAAGATAGTACCTGCTGCTGTCGATAATGTATGAACGAAATCCAGAGGGAGACAGTCATAACGATAAAAGCGTGAATAACTACGCATGAGACGAAGAATGGCCTGTAGTGATTCATAGCAAATCTCAACGTCCTCGCTGGTCGATATGCCCGGTTTTCTGAATAAATGTCGTGGTGGACGGTGGAGGATGATCATGGCAGTGTGAAACACCATGCTGCAAAAGGAGAGTTCTCAGCTTAAGCCCATAAACTGTTGTGGGAAGAACATACTGTAAATGAAGCACCGACGAGGGGACTTTGCCGACCGTCCACTGATTCCAATGCAATTTACCAGGAAGACCTGCCAGCCACCGGGCTAGGGAAACGTGGATCTGCTGGACTGTAGCGGTGACAACGGCTGTGTCCGCATTAGACCGACGGTTTTCAAAAAGGTCGGTGATCATGCTGTGGAGGATTTTTGCAAGCTCGGCTTGGTAGATGAAAGCACCGACAAACGCAATACCGTCCTCGTACGCGGTGGCACAGGTGCCCTTGGCAATGTAAGTATCTAGGAGGCCCTCCCAGTCTGGTGGGTACGGCAGCCGAACGGTGTTGCGAACGTCTGATTCATGAGGATATAGAGCTGGAGGCCTGCCGAAGTAGAGGCTCAGCTGCTTGTCTGCTATGAAAGTCGCCCAATAAACACGTCTCAAGATTTCCCTATCGATGTCTGGCTCGGAATTACCGTTCCAGTTCGTTGGATCCAAATGCAGTCCCATCTCGTGTGCCAAGCGAAACGCCATGCCGCAAAAGAGCCATCCCTTGGAAGCTCTACCTTGGCCGATTTCCCGCTGACCAAGCAGTAACAAAGCCTGCAAAGCTGTGAGGTCGGGGTTGTCAGAGAATAATAGAGGAGCGACTGTGCTTGATTAGAGAAGACCTCAGAAAGAGGCAGATCGAGTGAGTCGCCGGTGGCGAGAGCGCCTAATGCGCAGATGGCGTACATCAGCAGGTCCGAGTAATAGCGCCCAGTTCCAACATCATAGTCGCGTAGGAAGTATTCTCGATATATGCACATGTTGTATTGATACTGCTCTTTGAAGAAAGTTGCCATGAGGCGCTGCGATACATCGTCGTGGGGTGCGAACTGAAAGATGCTATTCCGAGGGCTGAGAGCATCGACATCTGGTGATCGTTCAGGATGAAGTTCTAATACCGAGCCCATCGATGGCATCCGATCAACGTCGCCTAACGGTACTGAAGAGTCTTCAGACAGATGAATCTGAAACAAACTGGTGCCACCGTAAAAATGTGTTGAGTTCCCCGCTGCCAGCTTCCGTAGCTGGCCAGCACGTGCGCGAGCCAGTCCCAGTTCACTATTTTCGGGCGACTCCTGAGCGGCATCGTCTGCCTGGATCTGCGCAGATGGCGTCGTAGCCGTCCGATTCGGGCGAAATTCAGCCAGGAGTTCGTCCCGTTCTGTGTTATCGGCCGATGCTAGTTTTTGGATGAAGAGCTCCAGATGCGCGACTTGAGTCTCAAGAGCCTGCACATAGCTCTTGGGTACAGGTCTATACATATTGAGAATGAGTCGCCTGTTAACCTCCCGAGGACGTCACGTCCGCAAGCATGACTGGATGTAGCTACCTTTGCTTCTCGCCTGTGCCTCCCCTGGCACATTCTGTTCCTGCTTTCCTACATCGCCCGCATGGTTGACGACGGTCACATTTGATCTGTGGCAACCAGGACTGTTAGCGGATAGAGCCAAGAACCAAATGTTCTGAATGCAATGGCTTGCCTTTCTCCGCCGACAGCGTTCACATCTGTCGAGTGTGTCAGTCGGCACCTCCCTCGCTCCAACGCTTTTCACTTACGACGTGGTCGCGACTTCGCCGATGAGTGTTTTGGAGCTGCTAGCAGGACTGTCGTCCATACTTTGGTCTCTGGGCTTACATTGGCAGTCCAATACCGGAATATACCAAGACTTGATAGCGGTCAATGCAGCAATCTAAAGCACGATGTATGGCGTTTCTAGGTTCCTCGGGAAATGTCAAGGGTGGATTTAAATGCTCTTCTAGTGGGGGAACGCTATGTGGATATGGGTATTACATGCGCTAAAGCAGGTGCTTCATAGCACTGCATTAGCCAACCGTAGCCCCGGATCGACTGCTTGACATGAATCGTGCGTTTTTTCTACACAAACTTTCATCAACTTAGATCGACTATCTGCTGCGAGAACTATGGTATCGTGCTTGATGCCAGGCGCTCCGCCTAACTCTATGGAGTGCCTTAGTGAAGTTCGGCAAGCAATCCGTTGAGCCAGAGTGCGATTTAATCCTCGGTCTCTCGTCTGGACAGGACATCGGGAGACGATGACTTGGTGGTATCTAAAGGCAATTTGGAAGCTGACTATAGTCAAAATAGGAATTTTCCATCACTTTGGATGCTTGGAGTCGAACACAGGTGGACTGATAGATAATTTGTTTGATCTACGACTTGAGCTTTGCGGTTTGAGAAAAGAACCCGCAATTCCTTCTAAGTGACGACCGTGGAGACACGTTCATACCGATCGAGCATGACTACACATTAGACACCCATACTCCTCCGCCAGGGTAAAGAACGTTAATATTCCAAGAGTCACACTACTAAATAAGATTATAATACTTCGTAGTGCCTCGAAGACTCTACTTATTACTATAGCTCTACCAGCTTCTGTGAACGTAGTAACCTCCCGTTGAAGAGGTCATGATACCCTTGCCCAACTAACATCCATTGCCCTGGAGAAGGAGTACATTTTTGAGTAACTTTTGACATAATACACATGCTTCTGCGAAAGATACCAGGACAGCCATTCGGTAGCGGATGTCCGCTATAACCGAATCGGCCTGGAACTCCAGCCTGGACCACGACGATCTCGGGGCCCCACTACGATCCCCTTTCTCAGTGCCATGCCCCACAGGGCGGAGGCGGAAATCCGTCACCGGCCGGTAGAACGCCACAGGTAAGAAACTGACGGTGTCGGGCTCGTCTGAACCACATATTCATCGTAATGATGACCATGACTAGACATGTTTGGCCGATCGGTGCGGCCACGGAATTGTTCACATTGTATAGAGAATAGACAAGCAGTCACAAGATTTGCGTTAAAAGGGTGCACTAACACAATAAAAGGAGAATACATGAAGGTAAGCTTTAGTCAATATTTACAAGCTCGATGCCATTAAAGTTGGTGTCATTGCAATAAATAGTGGGTTGTAGGCAGTCGCATTCCGATATATAGCCCATATATGATCTTGATATGAGAGCAACTCGAAAAGGCCGCTTACATCATGTTTGGATATTAATAAAGAAGAAAACTTGAGAGTCATTTCTCAGGCAGGCTTCGTGTCTTCAAAGCGAAGTTATAAGTGTGAGCCTCACCTCTATGTTCAGGTTTAAAACGATGCATGTAGCCTCAGGAACACGTTCTCCATTGATCACCTTGACTAAGTTCCCCTTCTGCTTGACATAAGCTGTCCCTCAATCTTAGATAAACCTAGCTCGGTTGCCTTACGTCGAATAGTACTAGCCGGTAGAAGTACGGAACTAGTAGATGTATCTGAATTCGAGTTGCCCTTCTCCCGAGAACTCCTTCCTGTCATCTTGTCGCTCACCACGAGCAATTTGGTCCTTCTTTCTATTCAACGTGAAAAGGTAAGCAATTTGCCCAGCAATCAGAGCCATTGCTATGAGGCCTGAACCGAGAGAACACCAGTGGCCGAGTCTGTACGGGGCGGCACGATAGACTTGTGGCGCCACAATTCCAGCAATGTTTCCAACCGTCTGTTGCACACCGATAGCTGTAGCTCGTCTGTAATGTGGAGCCATGTTGTTGTTAATCCCTACATTTGGTTTAGTACTCGAGCAAGGACATGATCGTGGCAAAACTGACAGATTTCATTCAAACCAGGGCCACAGTATAGAGGGATGGCGATGAGATAACAAGCGAAGTAGCGGACTCCAGGGCTTTCAGAAACACCTAGAAGAATAGCATAGCCAGTGACGGCGAAAATGTCCAGGATGAGAAGCAGCTTGGCAATTGTCAGCTATGTTGGATACATTGAAATATATGGAATGGCTTACCGTGCCTCTAAGCCTCCAACGGTCTCCAAGTACAGCAGCTAGCTAAATCGAAGTTAGCTCCCAGAACCGTGAACAACAAGGAGGCGGAACTTACGAAGAATGACACACCCCCAAGAAAGTAGACAGGGACGCTTAGGTACTGTGCTTCTAATGAAGTGAAACCGAGGTCAAGCTTGAGGATAGATGGCAGAAATGTGCTGAATCCATACAAAATGATGTCTTGAAAGAACTGGATGAGAGCTCTGTGTAGAATTAGAATCATAGCTGTGCTAATCAATCTAAGGAAGACTCACGTAGTATAGACTTTGGGATCTCTGAAGGCTTTTCCAACCTCCTTCCAATCAAATACTTGACTACCAAGATACTCTTGCCGTTGGCCCTCCCTTATAGCCATTACCTCGGCCTCTTCAGGTGTCCAGAATTTAGCACGAGTCGGGTCGTGTGGTAAACCGAACCATATCCACACGACCGCCAGTACTGAAATGGCTCCTTCGATGATGTAAAGCCAACTATATTGATAATGTCAGCCTTTGATCAACCCCGAGGCAACGAATATATTTGGTAACATACCTCCAGGCTTTTAACCCACTATTGTTTCCAATTTTGGTAATCCCGGTCGCGATAAGGCCGCCAAACATACCAGCTAGGGAAACGGACGAAAATAGATACGCAAGTCGCAGGCCCTATTACCAGTATTAGAGTCATTTTGGTCCAGGTTCATCCTGCAAACGTACCTGCTCCTCCCTTTTATATACCATTGTGATGTACAGGCTGAGACAGGGGAAGAAACCAGCCTCGCAAAGCCCCAGCAACAATCGTACCGCAACGAGTTCACCGAATTTCTTGACGAAGGCGGTACCGATCGTCACAATTGACCAACCTAGACACATCATTGAGATGGCGCGGTGTGGTTTCAACTTTTTCATAGCGAGAACGACGGGAATCTCAAATGCTACGTACGTAGCGAAGAACACGCTCACGGCGGTGCTGTATTGCGATCCGGAAAGCCCCAATTCCGCTGTCAGACCTGCAATGGCCGCATTGCCAATATTGCTCCGGTCTAGATACGCAACGAAGTACAAGACGGCGAAAAGCGGTGCAAGGCGCAGGTCGAGTTTGCGAAGAACGCGTCTTTCGAGTTCCGGGTTCAGCGCAACATTGGAGGATGTTGCCGAGGATGTTTGAACAGCCATTGCGGTCCCCTCTGGATCTGTATCGTTGCCAGAGACGGCTTTGACTTCTACTAAGGACATTTTTGCTAACAGGGACAGAACGTGAAGATGACTTGAGAAGACGAACAAGTGTTGTAGGAATCTAGAAAAGACGGTTGGTTACAAAGCTCAGGACGAGTTCGGCCCCTGCGTCTTATAGACACACAAAAGCCAGGGCTTGAGATTCCTTATCTCTCATTCGGATCTTGGCTTACGGCCATCCTTTCGATAAGTTCGGATATTACTGATGCTCCAGGATTGTTATTAGCATATCTGGGGTAACGCTGTGCTGTCGAAATTTGGGTCGGCAGTCTAGCTCTCTGCAAACGCCAATACATGAATTGTAGGCCCACTTGGCTGGGTAGCGGTGGCGGATGTCCGTAGTTGCTTGAGTCATGGCTTCGCTTGAAACGAGCATCTCGGCTCCTAACATCACTAGCATCGGCGGGCCAGCAATAGTAAAATCAACTTATTGATATCTCTTGCGGACTTCGTCTGATTCAGATGAAAAACTTCAAGCTGATGTTTCGTATATTGTTATCATATAAAAGTCAGGGAGGGATTTTGTACAGCACTCCTTATCTACAAACGCGACTTTTGCAATATTGATACTTCTTGATCCATTTGATTGATATCCTAAAACTCTCCACCATGATCTCAGAAATCAAACAAGTTGGATACATTGGCCTTGGCTTGGCTGGGGGGCCGCTGGCACAAAATGTAGCATTGAAAGGCTATCAAATCGTTGTTCGGGACGCGGATAAGAAACGGCAAAGAGCATTCGTGGAACAGAACAAGAATCTACCCATTCAAGAAGCAGTGGATGGTCCAGAAGCCTTCAAAAATGTTGATGTTTTGATCACCATGGTTCCTAATGGTCATATCGTCCGAGATATACTACTAGGAGAGCAAGGGATTGCCCCTTACATGAAGCCAGGTAGGAATGGGATTATTCCGCTGAGAACACGCAAGAGCTAATTTTTGCAACAAGGGTGTGTGATTGTTGATACCTCCTCGTCCAACCCGTTTGGTACACAGCAGCTCGGCAAAGATCTTGAGAAATATAAGCTTCGACTCGTCGACTCGCCTGTTACTCAGGTGAGAATGCATGGCATCAATGATGGAGAGGCTACATTCATGATTGGCGGTGCCACTGAAGATATTGACTTCGTCATGCCTGTCTTGAAGACCATGTCCCGTTGGCGATTCGTTATGGGTCCGCTTGGGAGTGGACACATCATGAAGACCTTCAACAACTACATTACAGCAGCTGGAATCGCAGCTTTGAATGACGCGTTTATTGTTGGACGCAAGATGGGTCTTGATCCTGTCCAGATGACAGACGTCTTGAATGTTGGAACTGGTAGAAATTATGGTACATCACATTCGATCCGGGCGGAGGGCCTCACAAGGACATATGCGAGTGGATACGGGTTGGTGCTCTTGGTCAAAGACTTGGGCATCAACCTTGACCTCTGCACTAAGATGGGTCTCGACACACAGTTGGCGACACATATGCATTCCCTTTTCAAGGAGGCACTTGAAGAGCCCAATGTTGAGCGGTCGGCAGACTATACTGAATGTCTCAAACTATGGGAGCGCAAAGCCGGGTTTGAATTACCTACAGCTGTAAACATAAAGGAATGCGACGAGCCTAGAGATTTCGAAACTCCTTAGATATAAATATCAAACTCTTTGTCATCATCGTGTAATATCTTATAAAGGTAGGCCGGATAGTCAGCCAAGGGTTGGCCCTCTACGGTACGATGATTTAAACATTTGGACGCAAACTTCTGTATTCACTTGATTCTTATTGGAGTGATAACATTGAAGTGAGAATTTACTTTAAGAACTCATCCATTGGCGGCATGATCATCATTCTAGGCTAGTTTTCTCAATGTTCAAATGGCTCCCATCGTCTTTGCCGCTAATTGTAAGTAGAATTTGCTTGATCGGGCTGGCATAGCGATGACATAGGCGCGGTGGCGGAACTCCGTCATCGTCGCGCGTTACTTTAGGTGCCTGTCAAGTCCAAGGTTGAAGCTCAAGTTGAAAGACAGAAGACGTGACAATTAGCAAGAATCCTGTGGTTTCTTGCAGCCTTGAGACTTGCTAAGAGGTCCAAAAACGACACCCTTAAGATGTCATCCACCACGGCAACGACAATACAGCTGCCAGACGGGTCAACGTACGAACAGCCTACCGGGCTCCTCATAAATGGCAATTTCGTAGGATCTGCAGATAAGACCACATTTGAGACAATCAATCCGTACAATCAGCATGCAATATGCACTGTTGCGAGAGGGAAAGATTTAGACATTCAAAATGCTGTACAGGCGGCGCGTAGTGCATGGCGCAACTGGAGGGAGACAGCACCACAACAGAGGGGAAGATTGATTGTCCGCTTAGCGGACTTGATAGAGAGGGATGCTGACCTTCTTGCCAAGATCGAGGTTTGTCAACTATCTCGAGCCCTCGTCAGTCTACTGATTATGTGTTTTGCAAGTCTGTCGATGGTGGAAAGCCAGTGAAAATCGCTAAGGATGCCGATGTTCTTGCTTGCTCATCTTGTCTAAGATATTACGGTGGATGATTTGTTGGCTTTTCAATCCATTCAAATATATTGACTTAACTGACCAGGCAAATCGGAAACTAGGGCGGACAAAATAAAAGGTGATTCGCTCGAAACCGATCCTATCACGTTGAATATAACACTTCGGGAGCCTTTGGGAGTCTGCGGGTTGATCATACCTGTCAGTGACTGTACCGCTGGTTAATCTTGTCTGATAATACTGACTGTTTTGTCGTCTCAGTGGAATTTCCCAATCCTTATGTGTGGTTGGAAGCTCGGTCCTGCGTTGGCAGCTGGTAACACAGTGGTCCTGAAGCCAGCTGAACTTACACCTTTATCAGCTCTCTATCTAGGGAAACTTATTCTTGAAGCAGGGTTTCCGCCAGGTGTTGTGAACATTGTCACAGGATTCGGTATAGAAGCAGGCTCTGCATTAGCAAGTCATCCCGACATCAATAAGATATCGTTCACTGGCAGTACCCCCGTCGGAAAGAGCATCTTACGAGCATCAGCAGACTCCAATCTCAAGAAAACCACTCTTGAACTAGGGGGCAAGTCTCCTAGCATCATATTCGATAGTGCAAATCTAGACGAAGTTGTTGAGTGGGCCAATAGCGGCATCTTTTACAACATGGGGTAAAGCCGCATCTGCAATTGATCATCTGAAGAGTGAAAACTAATACAAATTGGTCACAGACAAAATTGCTGCGCTGGCAGTCGCATTTACGTTCAAGAGAGCGTATATGAAGTCTTCTTGGAGAAATTCATCGCTCGTGCTCGAAGAAATGTTCTAGGCAACCCGTTTACAGATGCAACCTTCCTGGGTCCCCAGATCAGTGAGGGCCAGTATACCAAGATCATGGGCATGATAGAAAACGCCAAATCGCAGGGCGCCGTATGCGCCAGCGGTGGACATAGTCCTGAAGGTTGGTTCGTTGAACCCACCATTTTTCGCGATGTCAAACAATCCATGGACATCATGCGAGAAGAGGTCTTCGGGCCGGTAGTCGCCGTCGCGCCGTTCAAAGATGTAGCCGATGTGTTGAAAATGGCACACGACACTTGCTACGGCCTTGCCGCTGCGGTCTTTACGTCTGATATCAAGCAGGGCATTCGAATGGCCAAAGGGCTTGAAGCGGGAACGGTATGGGTTAACTGTTACAACATGATATCTCATCAGCTACCTTTTGGTGGCTACAAACAAAGTGGAAATGGAAAGGATCTCGGAGAGGAAGCTATAGCCGAGTTCACTCAGACTAAAGCTGTTCGCTTCATGCTATGATCCAAGCGCCATCGGCCTACGTTTAAGCTAAAAGTGTACCTTATCTAGTGGAGCTGTTTGAGCTTCGTCAAAGCGGATCCATCAGCAGGGAGCCTCGGTATCCAAATACACAGAGGCATCCATAGGATTTTCTGGACAATAGAATGAGGAATCATCTTTGAGTAATGCCTATTGTAATTGAATCTAGGTCTGGAAAGCTCTTGAATGTCAAGCAAAATCTGGTTGCTCACGGTACAAAAGCAGTAAAATTATGGGGTATATGGCCACCGCCACCTTTCTCAAGTCGGACGTGTGTAAGCAATCATTACTTATTGTAGAACCACCATCTACAGATAATTGTCAAAAAGACCGTTTCCCCGGCCCGGTACCACATGCGGTCCGTAACCCAAGTTCACTTCCGATCCCAATTGCCAGCGGCCTGGCAAAAGACCGTGATACGAACCCTTATCTTTAAGAAATACACTACCCTGCATGCGGTATAATGCCCGGCCATCGGCAGTTAGGAACCGCCACCATGGGCCGGGGCTAAGAGGATTGATAACAAAGCTGAGCTTCAACAAGATAAGTGACAAATTCAAAGCTATCCAGATAGGCATAGCTAGTATATTAAGCTTCATGGCCCGCTCTTCTATGTGATTCACGCAACGTTCCGCAAAGCACCGATCATTTCGAGGTCATAATGGCGACCACAACTACCAACGCGGAGAAGACACCAGCGGGGCCTAATGATGATGTTATCGAACCTCGCAGCTCCGTAAATGTTCCCGAATTTGAAAAGGCCGAAATTTTAGAGGCACACGAAGTATTCCAGCAGACAACTGATGGCGTCAATTTTCGAACAGTCAGCTGGCAAAGAGCCACCATCATCTTCCTTAAAATCCAATTTGCTATGTCCATTTTGAGTGTGCCTGGATCTCTTGCCACTCTAGGCGCAGTTGGAGGCGCCTTATCTATTGTTGGTTGGGAAATATTAAATACATGTTTGTTCCACCTGCATGACGTCTTTCTGGCAAAGACAGGTTGACTAAAAGACCACAGATACGGCCGTCATTCTTGGAGACTTTCGAAACCGACATCCAGAATGCCATAGTTCGTATCTCCTTTCTTCCCAGAAACTTTTCGTCCCTGTGGCTAACAAATAGCTAGCTTTGGCTGACATGTGTGGTTTGCTCTGGGGGGTAGTTGGGAGAGAGCTTGTTGGTCTTCAAATCCTTGTGGCCCAGGTTTTGATCACCGCTGCTGGTATCGTGTCATGCTCAACGGCGTTCAATGCACTCTCGAACCATGGAGCATGTACGGTGGTGTTCAGTTTCGTTTCCGCCGCACTTATCACAGGTTTCTCGGCGGTCCGCACATTTTCCAAACTGGGTTGGCTGACCTGGGTTGGCTTCTCCACGTTCTTTGTCGCCGTGTTCATTTTTGTCGTGGCTGTAACGCAACAGGATCGCCCAGCTGCAGCCCCACCAACAGGAGATTTTGATTTGGGATGGACAGCTATCGCCTATCCGACATTCACGGCCGGGATGACAGCTAGTGCGAACATTTTCATCAGTGGCTCCGGTTCATCGATGTATCTTCCAGTGATATCGGAGATGCGCCGCCCTAAAGATTATCGCAAAGCCGTACTGCTCACAGGATTCTTGGTTGGAGCGATGTACCTGAGTTTCTCACTGGTGATCTACCGCTGGTGCGGTATTTGGCTGGCGACACCAGCATTTGGGTCCGCTGGGCCTTTATTCAAGAAGATCTCATATGGAATTGCGCTCCCTGGTCTAGTGATTGGTGTTGGTATCTATCAGCACGTCGCTGCGAAGTATCTCTTCGTAAGGTTGCTCAGAAACTCTCAACACTTGCAGAAAGGAACAGTCATCCATTGGACGACTTGGCTTGGATCCAACCTGATTCTAGGTGCTTTGGGATTCATTATTGCTGAGGCAGTACCCATCCTCAATTATCTTCTGGGCCTTGCTGGATCGTTATGTTTTGCTCCATTCAGTCTAGTCTTCCCGGCCATGTTGTGGATGTACGACTTCAGCGACTATAGGAAAGGCACGGCAGCCAACAAAGCGGCTTACGGATTCCACATCTTTATTGTGTTGGTTGGATTATTCAGTAAGCAATTCCCGAATTTCATTTTCTCTTGTTATAACCACATTTCGACTAGCGAAGACATACGTCGAAACCCAATCTCGACACTTGCTTTTAAAACGTCTCCTCGCATCCCTTTCTTGTTCTTTTATCATATTCACATTGCAATTACTAACTCTGAATCTTGCAGTGGTAGTAGGCGGAACGTAAGTTTATTCTGTTTCCGGTTTTGCTTTCATTTGTTGTAGTTCTTGCTAATAAGACTTAGATATGGTGTAGCTGTGTCAATTCGAGAAGCGTACGCGACAGGTATTATCGGCAAAGTTTTTGATTGTGCCGATAACTCATAAGAGTTGTTCAAGTTTAGTCGAAGAAATATGAGCATTTCTGACTAATGAAAGGAATGGAGCTTAGCAATTGTAGGGGCGTGGAAGCCGCTTCAGCATCTTCGCACCTATGAATTAGCAGAGAAACAAAATAAAAAATTAGGCTCCGAGAATTGATAATCTTGACTGCCCTTCAGAATTATGAATGATTCTACAACTATGCCTACGATATGCGATTGCCAGTCCACCAATTGTACAATTGCATGGCCAGATGAGTGGGTTACCTATTATTATGACTAATTTTTCAGGTGCGACCATAGGGACCAAAACATACGTCCGGTCGTCGGCTCGGACAGACAAATGCATCATTGATGACTCTTATGGCCATTGTCTGATCTCGCAAAGGCCAGTTCACCGCATCTGACAACCCGCTTGAAAGAAGTTGCCCCAGGCGAAATTACTCGCATATTGTCTCTAATTCTTGTGTCTTGCAAACTGCGCGAAAATGAGCCCACATCTACGCGGACACTACCCCTCAGATGACGAGAAATTCACCGTCTTTCCCAGCAGACGAAGCGTCGTACACGGTACCAAAGGCGTCGTCAGCACAGCTTCACCATTAGCAACTCAAGCCGGATTACGGATCCTTCGGGAAGGGGGCAATGCAGCAGTAAGGTTCATAGAGAATATTATGGTCAAGTTGCGACTCACCATTGCCTAGGACGCCGCAATAGCGGCTGCTGCTGTTCTCAATCTTGTAGATCCATCCATGACCGGCTTAGGAGGAGACTGCTTTTGCCTATTCCACGACGTCAGAACTAAGCGGGTACATGCTCTTAACGGATCCGGTCGGTCTGCGAAAAATGCAACTCTTGACAACATCTGTAAAGCTCTGAATATTACTGATAGAACCTATGGCTCTATTCCTCCCACGTCAGTTCATTCAGTGACAGTTCCAGGCGCTGCTGCTGCCTGGGTGGACATCGTGGAGAAGTATGGCTCTGGCTTGTCACTAGAGCAAGTGTTAACACCAGCAATTGAGCTGGCAGAAGAAGGATTTCCTATCAGCGAGATATCAAGCTATTACGTATGATTGGACCACTTTGCTTCCCGGTACAGTACTGACACCTGTTGCAAATTCCCAGTGGCTCAAGACGGAAGAAAAGCTCATGAAGAGTCCTAATGGCACAGAACTTCTCAAGAAGAGCTCAAACATAGGCGATTACAAAGCACCACGGGCGGGTGAGATTTTCAAGAATCCATCACTGGCTAAGACTTTCAAACTTCTTTCCACACGTGGAAAGGCAGGCTTTTATGATGGTTCTGTTGCAGAAGCAATCATTGAGGTGACAAGCAGTCTTGGCGGGCATCTGACACTTGAAGATCTTAAGACACACTCGAGTGAAGAAACCGATGCTGTTCCAATACGGTTGAGAATTGGGAGTCAGGAGAACGGGGAAATAGATCTGTGGGAACACCCTCCTAATGGGCAAGGCATTGTTGCGCAAATGGCTCTAGGCATTCTCCAGGAGCTGGTGAAGCAAGGGCAAGTGCCAGATTTCGGACCTGAAGAACACAATACCACAAGGTGAATAGCTCAGGCAAAGCTGTGACAATATTGACTAAGCTGGAACAGATATCTGCACGCACTTATACAGTGCCTTCGTATCGCCTTTGCGGACGCTTGTTGGTTCATCACTGACCCACATGCATCAAAAGTGAATCCCGCCAGTTTGATCGCTTCCGAGTATCTGACTAAGCGATCTAAACTCTTCGACCCGGAGAAGGCTACGACCATATTGAAACATGGCAACCCTGTCCATAACACGAGCGACACGATATATCTTGCGGTCACGGATGCTGAAGGCAATGGTTGTTCTTTGGTTAACAGTGTGGCTGACACGTTTGGAAGCCTTATCGTGCCATCTGGTACAGGATTTGTCTTGCAGAATCGAGGCTCCGGTTTCAATTTAGACCCTGACCATCCCAATGCATATGCTCCGAGCAAACGGCCGTATAATACAATCATCCCAGCCATGATCACAAATGCAGCCGATGATACCCTTCACACGGTGTTTGGTGTCATGGGTGGTGCAAGTAAGTATATTTACGATTTCATCTTACCCCTTGCAGCGTTTGTAGGCATTCATCAAAGCCCCACTGAAATCTTCTGCTACTCTTACCTATCAAAACGGTAATTTACTGACTACGGATGCTGTAGTGCAACCTCAAGGTCATGTTCAGGTTTTGTTGAACATGCTGCAATTCGGTATGAATCCTCAGGTAGCATTAGATGCACCTAGGATCTGTGTCGGAGTTAGTCTGCCTGGAAAGTCAACTGATCCCAGCAAAAAGGTCGACAATACGGTTTATCTAGAGGAGGGCATAACTGAGCAAGTTGCGAGGGAGCTTGAGGGCATGGGGCATGAAATCAAATATGTCAAAGGTATGGGAAGGTCCCTCTTTGGTCGCGGCCAAATTATCCGGGTCCATCATGACCTAGACAGTGGACAGCGCATTTATTCTGCAGGTAGCGATCTGCGAGGAGACGGTGCCGCAGCGCCATTAGTATAGGATTCGAATCTCAATATGTCATAACGACTTTAATTCCATCATGTAACTTGAGTAGTAATGAGAGATACTGATATGGTCGCATTTGCCAGATATACCTTTTACAAGCACATAAATCCCTGCGCCATTAGACAGGAAATCATTATCAATTTTCTCAATTACTTATTAGCACTCGAAAACAGGAAGATAACAAAAGACCCTTGTGTCGGTAATATCGACGTCATCTCAAAAGTGTTGGTCCTTTCGGGGGCACGCCCGTACGTTACTCCATTGACATTAGGTGCTCACTTACAGGACTACATTGATTCAAAAGCAACTGTGTAGATATCTAGATAGAGATATGGTAGAATGTTAGTAATGAATTAGATAGCGTCCAAGCAAGTAGTCCATGATCCTAGCGCGCAACGCGTGATTTCATACATAAAGTTGATGACTGACAACATCGCTGAGCAGGTACAAGTTTCTCTTGGCCATGAGGCCAAACCAGGTTGCCTGAACTAATGGGTAACTGTTGCTCAGTGAATACGGCATCGATGTAAGCCATATGCTCCTCCTCTACCAAGTATCGTTACTCTCATTATTGGGTACTATAGCTTTTAGAGAAGTAATGGGTATCAGGGGCGGAAGAGTATTGCGGTGACGAATTAGAACTAGCCTCACCTTGGGTTAAAAACTACCTAAAGTTTCTACGATTAATTCGCCACAGCCTGTGGTGATGCAGTGTGGCTTTGCGATTGAAACAAAATGACTCAGGTAGCAATGGCCCCGACGAACTGGAAACCCAAATTGAGTAGAGGGGCTCGCTACGTATGCTTTCTTACGACTTGGGATCCACCAGATCATCAGGTTTTCAATCTCATTCCAATTTTTATTCTACCGGTATTGTCCCAGCTGCCAACGATTCACTAGGAGATCTAGCGCCGAACGACGTTCTGACCTGACAAGTCATGAAGAGTATTATCGCGTGTACATCCAAGCTTTATTAGTTTTTTTTTGTTTTCAGGGAGACGATCGCCTCTGTTCATTTTGTTATAACGTTTGCGCCGCCTTGGCACCGTTGTACGCGTAATCGTTTGATGGATTTGATAAGATAGTGTAGATAGCCCCAGACCAGACCATCCCGTAGCGGGAGAGAATGCAAGCAGATTCTTCCCCACAAACTTGCTCCATTCTGCACCAGTGCTCGCAACAAGAGCTTTTTCCCACTTCGCTGCTTGGAAGCTTTCCTTCCTAAAGGCCCTAAAGTTGCAAGCAGAGTCTAGTGTACGACCATAAAGATGTGAGAATCCATGCGGCATACGAGCCACACCACAGTAAGGGTGCTCTCCCCGTAAGCTTAGCTGCTTCGGGTAGTGATCAGAGGATCACAGTCCAAGATAACCCACTCCACTTCTATACACTGTGCTCTTCTGTAGATGTACATCAAACTCCTGAAGAGTGGGTCATCTCTCCAAATCAAACTCGGCTGTCGGGGCCATAATTGTTCATTCAACGCGCGTCTCTTGGGATGATCAGCAGGAGATGAAGGCGATAGAAGTAATACCTTTCTTGCCCAGGAGAGACAACTTGTCAGAAACGTGCAAAGAGCTCTGCCCAAACAATATACCACCATGTTAGCACGCACGAAGGGTTGATGCTCCGGTTTCAAACGGTCGCGTGACACCTTGGTCGCCCTGTAAGATCCCCTAACCCGGTTTTATCTGGGCATTGCCATTGCAGTGGAGGCACTTGTGGGGGGGATAGTCATTGTATGGAGGCCTGAGAGTGTGGCACCCTGACCACCTGTAGTAGTCTCACTAACTGCACGGGCATCTGCCATTGTAGCTAGAAACTTGCACACGGAAGAGAGGCAGCACAGGACCGAAAGGATGTGGACGGCAAAATGGACCTTCATTCTGGCCATGCCGCTATTTACGGTGATGGGAGCATCGCCTGCTTCTGTCAGCATTGATAGCTCATACTGGTATGACTGGGGATGGTACGGTGCCTACCCACAAATGAAGTACGAATCGTTCGGAGCTTCCTCGCCATGGACAAATGTTCTCAGAACCGATCCCAGATGCGATGATGGATATGTGTTCATTGGACCCCGAGGACTCGCCGTCACAGCTCCAGGACCCATCATCTTGGATCAGGATGGCAACCTGGTCTGGATGGAAACAAGATGGGGTCAAGCAATGGATTTGAAAGTCCAGTCGTATCAGGGAAATGATTACATCACCTTCTGGCATGGCAGCGACAACGGGACTTTTGGACAAGGGTATTATCTTATGGTAGGGTTACCGTTATTCATTCATCTGAAGATTTAGATAACTGACATTTCCCCATAGCTGGACTCTTCATACGAGGTATTTAAGAATATCACACCGGCGGGAGACTTCCAGGGCGATCTGCATGAGTTTCTCATCACCGATCAGGGCACAGCATTGATGACCATTTATGAGAAAATGCCTTACGATCTATCATCGTATGAAATCTCAAGCGGATGGATCATTGACAGTCTCTTCCAAGAGATTGACATTGCTACTGGCGAATTGATCTTTCAGTGGAGGGCGTCGGATCACTATGCCATCGAAGAAAGTCTCGCCCCAATCCGGTCATTCGGTAAATCTGAGAAAGAGGCTTTCGACTTTTTTCACATCAATAGCATCAGCAAAGACTCTGCTGGCGACTACCTCATCTCCTCAAGGTATATGTGTGCGATTGTTTGTGTCAACCATACGTCAGGCGAGCTCGTCTGGCAATTAGGGGGTGAAGGAAACGACTTCACAGACCTCTCAGACGGCGCAGCCACCAATTTTAGTTGGCAGCATCATGCATCGTGGCATGACGGTAACATCGTCACTCTTTTCGATAATGGTGCGTACGATAGGCTGGAAACTGCGGAGCATAGCCGTGGACTCGCTATAGCCATCGATCAATATGATATGACAGCGATGGTCCTTGAAGAACACATCTCGCCGCAACGATTCATAGCCGGATCTCAGGGATCTGTGCAACGTCTTCCATTTTCCAACACCGTACTCGTTGGATGGGGCCATATTCCTGCATATACTGAATTTTCCTCAGACGGTGAGGTTCTGTGCGATGTTCACATTGGAGCCACCCGTCTCGATTCTCTGGGGTGGTGTAAGAACTATCGGACTTTTAAATTCCCCTGGATTGGGTATCCTAAGTCGCTTCCAGATGTTGCGATGCGGCCGAGAGCGAAGAGCATCTACGTTAGTTGGAATGGCGCTACTGAGGTCGATCACTGGGTTCTTCAAAGCAATTCTGTGCTGGATAATGAGGGTTTCCAGAATCACTACTCTGTGACGAAACAGACTTTTGAGACAAAGATACAAGTCTCAGATGAAACGATGGAATACATTCGATTGGTTGCAGTCGCTAAGAACGGTACAATACTCGGCTACTCTGAAGCTGTATCGAAATATGAGACAACTAAGGCCAGCCTTATGTTGGCACCACCCCGTCAAACACTGGGCGACTATATAAGACTAATTTGTTTCGGAGTTGCTGTGGGAATTGGTTCCCTTTCTGTTTTGATCTACTTCAGAGCCGTACTTTGGCGAGGTTTGATTGGGCTGTGGCGTTGGGTCACATACAAGCACAAGTATGAAGCATTGCCGACCAGTTAGTGTGATAGCTGGCATTCATGTATTTTAAGTCGCATAGCATAAGAGATACCACTTGCAAAGCCATATGAAGTTTGCTCTATCATAATTCACCTTGATTGATGTCTATAGAATATCACTCTCTCCTCAAAGTGCGTAGAGAACTGGTCTATTCATAAGTGGATATCATGCCTGGTGTTCCACTTCTTCCTCCCCTTGAAGGTATATCTCATGGCCGTTGCCTTCGTAGATCCATATCGCAGAACAACACCCCAATATCGACATCACAGCCAAACCCCACCAGCCAGCCTCTACTTTCCCAATATCCAAGCCAAGGCCATACCACCAACCTCCTACCACCGGTCCAACAGTCCTAAAGCCAGCAGATACACTCTGCCCCAGCCCATGAACCGTACCTAGAACGCTAGGGTGCGGGCTGCAGTTATTGAGGAGAATGATGCTCGCCGGCAGCGTAAATGTCCTCGAGTTGACATGCAGGAGTAATAGAAGGATCACACCAATCCAAATGAAAGCCCCCGATGCCGGCTCCGGTGCAGGCGTAGAGGAGGGGAGCACGGCAAGATATGGCGCGAGGAAGTAGGCAATCGGAAAGCCAATGAGGAACCACTGAAAGGATCGTAGCGTTCCTAGACGAGCACTAATAGGTGGATAAAGAGTAACTTGCAAGAGCATACCAAGTATGCCTAGGAAAGAACTTGCCACGCCTACTTGCGAGGAAGGCATTCCGAGGCCGCCAGTCAGACCGAAGAGGACTGATCGAGTTTGCGTGTCCGATCCCACAGCTGGCCGTGGTGTTGACAGGAACAGGGCCCAGAGGTTTGCGAACGCCCCGAGGTGAAAGTCGTAAAAGGCTATTGTAACAAGTGTCATGATAACATTGCGAGTCCAAACACGTCGGAATGGTAGTTGTCGGATTGGTTTGTGGGATTTTGGTGGCTCAGGTGCAAGAGATGTTTTGCTCTCCATTTGTTCCATAACAACTTCTGTTCCGTCCCAAGTGCGAACTTCCGAGTACCCCTGAGACGCTGGACTCCTGCTTAAGATATGCTTGATCCGTGAAGTAAGATATAGGCCCAAATCGAATCTGTTCGTGCGAACCTTCGAAGTCTATCATTATCAGTCAGACATGATCTGAAATGAGTAGGATATAGAGAAGACTTACCTCTTCCAAGAAAAAGAACACTACAATTGTGGCAGTTGCCAAGCAGAGTGCATTGAGAAGACTTGGTAGCGCATATGGGTAGTCTTGAATCCACTTGAATCCGAATGGACTTTTCTTGTCGAAAAGTCCTGGTAAAGTCGCAGCAGGATCCGCGAGGAATCCCCCCATGACTTTAGAGAAGCTGTGTTAGTCGCAGTGTCCAACTGACAATATATGCCTGAGCGATCACTTACTCGGTCCAACGATGCCCGCCACATTGAAACTCATGGGTAGAATTAGGAACGCTCTTGATTGATATTTCTTCTCCTTTGTGATCTCTGAGATCATGGTGCGACTATGAAAGTCGACGTTAGCGACTCCCAGCCTTGGTATAACGGCAACCGTACTTACATGATGCCCACAGTACCATTAATACCTCCACCGACAGCACGCCAGAATGCAGCCCAAAAGAACGATGTTGCGAATCCATATCCGACACACGAGATAGCAGTGCCTCCGAGACCAATAAACAGCACCCATTTACGGCCACACCAGGTCGCATCTGCAGCCTTACCCCACAGGATTGCTGTCAAAACTTGTGCGCCAGTAAAGCATCCTTGGAGGAGCCCGGCTTGCGTCGAGATCTGGGCGTCGGACAAAGAAGAATTGATATATTTAAGTTGATAAAAGACATATGCTTGCAGTGATGCAACCTGAAGGAAGTCGACAAAGCGGCAAAGGAACAGAATGGCAAGCTGGTCCTTCCGGGGTAGGGACATCCAGGTCACCGGCCCGGGCTTGGCGATCGGTTTCGATTCCCGCGACTCAACATCTTTATCGTCGTGATCAATGTCAAATTGATCAGGTGAAGGGAGGCTATTGGTATTCGAAAATGCTGTTGTTTGGGTACCATGAGGACTTTTGGCTCGCAGTTGCGAGTTCAAGATGTCTGGCGCTGTCATGATTATTTCACTGTTCAGCAATGACTTTCGTGTAAGGGACGAGACACCCTGTACAAGCCATCTCAGAAGCAAGTCACGCCGTCTAAAATGGTAATCGATATCAGGGGAGACTCCCCACGGTGCCGGTCATCCAAATATGCAAAAGCCAAGCATTGTACATGTACAAACACGACATGGTCACTGGATCTACACTGACAAGGGCCGAATGGAGAAGCGTAGTAGGATCCACCAAGAAATCTCCCTCACAAAATCGCAAAAATGCAGCCCTTTGGTGAGGCTAACATTGAGAAGCCATTTGACATTTCGTCTTCCTGGTACCCTCCGGGCTGCCTCTCCGTGCTGCACAGTGGGGTGTCGGAACCGACAGCGGCCGATGGGTGGACGCGTCCTCCTGCTCCAGTTCTCGGCGCTCGGCACGTAGTTCGAAACTGGAATGACGGGCACTATGGCCGGGACGGTCTAGTTATCCCTCCTCTTGGCCCTGTCTAACGAGAAAGGGGAAAGGGAAGAGAATTGAGGCAGTGCATGCAGCCACTTGCATGCAACATTGCCGTGTGGTGTGTACGATTGATTGTCTTTGACGGCGCCTACCTGTCCCTCCTCCACTCAAGCGCCTTGTCATGCAGAAACCGACTTATCTCGACGATCACTTCAGAATGGGGTAGCAAACCCTGCTGAGTGATTTCGATTCGTAATTGCTGTTCAAAAATGATGGGTTTTGTGTATTCCCAGTGCTAGTATGAGAGCTTACGCGGCTACATCTGGGTCAGCCCCTTATTATGGAAATAGTCGTGACTCGCAAATGCCATTGATAAAAGTTCAGCGCTTCTTTATCTGAAGAGCGACAGAGCTACTACGTCATGATGACATGATCAGACAAACCAGTAGAATTACATCGTTTGAGACGGGTGAGGATCTAGTGCGCATGCACGGTAGCGGGCACTGTCCTTTGGAGGCGCAGGTACAGGTTGTCAGAAATATTTACACGTGTATTTGCAATTAAATCAAAATTAATAACGCCGGTGGGCGAAAGGGGCCAAGTCTATGTCCCCACACCCATATCAAGCTAATGCTAACATCAAGTGGTTTTTCCTTGGTCTACTTGCATACATGCTTTCCAATGCATGAGATAGACAAGAATACAAAAGACAATCCAAGGACTGGAAATACGGGGGCGACCAGGGCCCCATAACAAAACACCTTCTAGTTACCCAATAGAAACGCCCACGCAATGATAAGACATGCGCCGCCGAGCGCGGCTATCATAACGAACCGGAGCAGAACATTGAACATCTGCATGCGGTTTCGATACCGGGATCTCGACACGAAGATTCGGTTGTCGTTGATGTTGGGGAACGGTTGCCCCTTCGGCACTCGCTCGCCGAGAAATTTGCACAGGGGCTCCCACCCCTCAGCGACCTTGAATTCCAGGAGATTCTCTTTAGGGACTAGGCTTCGAACTTCGTCGTAATGTCGTAAGAAGACTTCCTTGCCTCGTCCAGGAAAGTCGCCCTTGAAAAAACCCTCAAAGAACTTCTGTATCATCGGGCTGTACATGGAGGCAGCCCAGCTGACATATGACAAGAGCCGCAGCTCTGGCTCCATCGCACGCCAGTAGAATGTCTTCATTGTAGAAGCGTGCCAGCTGTCGACGTCGCGGGTTGTGAGCACAACTTTGGCCTCGGGATATGCCTCAATGAGCTCCTTGGCGAATGCAACCGCAGGCCAATCACACACAGCCTGGCAATTGCCCAATAACTGGTCCCAATCTTCGCTTGTGAAAGGTTTGCCGACGCCATCGTACTTCGCTCTCAGTGCATCCATCCACATAAGTGCATCTGGAGGATTCTCGATAGAACAGCTCATCATATGATATGTGTCAACATATCCTAATTGGCGCATTGCCTCTCTCATAGCTGATATCCAACCATACAGTCAGTATTAGATCATGCTAGAAGCCATGTCAAAAGGAACAGGTAGAAATCTTGAGGGACGTGACGACCATCGTGTAGGAATGCAAAAGGAGATGCTCACAGGCTGTTCCTGTTCGACCCAGACCTAAAATCAAGACTCGCATAGGAACTGTTCGTCTACATGTTCGTCTGTTGATATCTGTGTCGTTTGTAAAGATGTCTGTTATAGGCTTTGATCTATACGTTGCAGAGGCAGCCATGGCGAGGAACTAATAACCGAAATGTTCAAAGTAATATCAAGAGAGTGTGGTGAGGGTGAGTACTTCAAAGAGTGACTTCAGTGAGTGATAGACAAACGTCGAGACGGAGACACCGTGCAACAGGTACTGAAATTCTTATCTACTCTGTGAGCTCTATAAAGGTCAAGGAAGGGCAACGCTAGGCCAGTGTTCCGATCTTCACCTTTCCCCAGTCTTGGACTGATGGGTACGACGACCCTCTCCTCACATTTGGTAGAGGCTGATGTACGTGTACATACATTTCACGCACAAAGCGCCTCATCTTAGCACAGCTCATTCAGGCGCCACCAGTAATGGCTCTTGACTCGTCCATGCTCCATGCAAGGATCTAAAACAGCTACCCGGTCAGGACGCGACGACATCCCCACTCGGCAACCCTCGAAGTGAAATCTTTCACGTTACTCCACGTCGGCCCAAATGGCATACTGTGCTGTACAATGAATGCACTGGGTAACGTCGAGGTGTCCACACCCGAAGCAGAGGGTCTTGCCCGAAAGGGGTGGACGGTTTCCGGTGTAGCTGCGCCCCGATGAAAACGACTCAGGCCGGCACGTAGGTAGCTGAACGGCGAATCGGAGCCGCGGTTTTGGGGCTGCCCAGCTTGGTAAAGACTTCGTCGCGCGCCGAAAAATACATGTCTTGCGTATAAGCGAATCTTAGCGGCTTGGCATTGCGCAGATTTCCGCTCTCATTCCAATTGCTCCCCTCATCTCATTTCCACTCTCCTGATTGCGGCGTGTGATGGCGAAACATGCATCGTAATCATCAAGCCAACAATCAATATTGTCAATGAGAGACCTCACGGTTTGAATGATTCCTGTAATTCACTCCTCGAGCCACATTGAGGGGATCAATATCAGCGCTGTACCATACATGAAGTTAGACGGAGGCTAACAATGCATTAGATTTTCATATGGATAGGTTGCTTACTTTTCACAATTATACAGGCAGTATCTTACATGACAGAAGAAGATATATGAAAATATAACCAACAAAAGTATAATGATATTGAGGCTCAACAGATGGTGTCCACTTTATACGAACATCAGGTGACATCTCAGGTGGCCGGTCCCTTTGTGTGAAATCCCGCTAAAGTTATATTTCGCAGGAGGTAAGTTACTTGGGACTGCGCCGGGATCTCTATGGACTTCTAAGGCAGTCTAACTCTAGATTCAATTGATGAATGACAAACTGCTTCTATTCATCAGACACAGTAGCCCAAGGCTTCATCAACATTCTGTCCACGTCAGGTAGTTGAATTAGGATACATAAATCAGAATATGGTCAAGAACCTTTGGGCCTTTAATATTTGGTCACATCGGTATCAGTCATTTGAGCAGATTTATCGACAAGTATAATGATACTATAATGATGATGCCGCAGGAAAGAATTGAGGCAATTACGCAGTTGAGTAGGAGTCCAGTCACAATTGAGAAAGCTCGTTCTATGCCTGTCTCAATTATCTCAACAATGGGGAGTTTTGAACATGGTTCAAATCCAACACAATTTCATAAAAGTATGCAGAAGGAGGTTCTCATTTCCCCCCTAAATACTACTGCGACTGTGGATTATTAGTATTGAAAGGCAATTTATCTTCCGTAAAAAGTATACTTTGCCACAGAATTTCGCTGCATGCCTATTTGAGTAAGGTAAAGAAAGCATGTTTCTAGTCTCAGAACAAAGCAGACAATCAGTCTTGATGCGCCATGAGCTATGCACCGTGTATCATGCAACATATGCCAATCTATTTAGAATAATGGAGTTCATGAAGTCCCAAGCTTCATCGCCCTGTTCCCGTTTCAAGTTTAACAAACCTCCAAGCAACTGCACCAATAGTGAAGCCAGCCTAGAGCATATTAGAAAACGCCGATGTTCTAAACAACGAGCGTACTCACCGCTGCAATGAAGAAAGGAAGGCCAGCCCAGAATCCTTTGTCATTTAGAGATATGGCGAAAAACCTTAGCAATAGAGGGTCGGCGCATATTCTTCCCACGATTTCAACGAGTTGGGCAATTGCGAATATACGCGCACGCACGTCTTCATTGGTCCAGATAGTCACAAGCGAGAGGACAGCGACCCGCGTGCCGTAGCCCGTTGCAAACACCAACACCGCTAATGAAGTTAGTAGGGTTGTTGCACGTGAGAACTATAACTTGCCTGCTGTGAGAAGATTGCCAGTTGGCGCGAGACCCATGAATAATGAACCAAATGCAAGTATAACTAAGCTTGCAAAGACAATCGTGTAGTCGATGAGCTCTGCTCGTATGTGCAAGTGAGAAGTCAAGTATGCAACGCATTGAGGGAGAATGAACAGAAAGAGGACAATATTCATCACAGCTATAGCTGACACTAGCATGGCTGTGCGTGAGAGATGCCATTCGAACCGCGCGGTAGCATACTGCAGCAAAACAGACACTGTGGCCTGTCTGAATGCCCCAACAAACAATACGACGAGTGCGAGAAGTAGGTTTCTTTTCCGTAATACCATGAAGATGTTCTCCTGGTCAGGGGCAATCGCATATTTCGGCGGCGTTGTGGAAGATCGCAACAAAGGTTCATTATCGCTTGTGGAATCCGTAGTGGCCGTCAGATCCTGCCGAGACTTTTTTGATCTCTCGTGACTTGGCTGATGAGTCTCTGGAATTGCCCAGAGAATTGGATAACACAAGGCTAGTGCACCCAGACCGATACCAAAGGGGATTAAAACGCTTCGGTCTATCGACATCGAGACAATCGCTGGTGCGAACAATTCACACACTAGAAATGTTGAGTAAACGTAGTAGAAATACCGGCTCCTTTGTGATGGTGGGCAGGAATCCGCTGCGACTGCATAAACAGTTGCATTGGCTGATGAAAGATTTCCCAAGAGGTAGAATGCAGAGGAAAACCAAATCAGCTTAATACTTCCCCCCGCGAACCCTCCCGCGCCTAGAGGCCTCGGTGAGTTTAGATGTTCTTGCAACTCTGCCAGTGTATGAAGACTTGAGCAATACGCACCAATCAAAAGCATCCAGCCAGTTGAAAGCAAGGGGCCAAGGATACTGGTTGCAAGAACTTTCTTTCGACCAAGCTTATCAGCAAGTGTTCCCATTGGGATAGCCATTATAAAGACTGATAGAGTTAGTACAGATTTACTTGATATACAGACTGCGGAAGACATACTTGCAATCCCATCAAACAAAGCCTTGTAGCCTCTAAAACTAGCTAATCGGCGTTGTACCGGCTTAATCTTGCACAGGTGCTCTGGAATCGAGCCTCCAGGGCTAATGACAGAGGGATTGTGGTTTGTATAATAGGAACGACATATTGAATGTTCAAACAAGGCAATCTCGGGAACGATTCGAATTTGATCATACAATTCTATCAAAAAATTGATCAAGATGACAGCCAGACGAACCCAGAGGGGCTGGTACACTTCTTGTCTGTCACTGATATCTTCAGATGACCGAGAATGACTAATATCTGCTTCAGGATCGTCCCAAAGCGGGCCATCTGGCTCATCTGTTGAAGCCATGCTAATACATGGATGGGGTAATTGTTGAAGTGTCGGTCAGGCTTAACAGAGGAATGACGTGTGGTTGGTTTTTAGCGGCAAATCATCACATGACCAATCAGGTGTGCCCCCTATGAGTCCTTTATTGCTTAACATCACTTTTAGGCTGAATGATACTATAAGTGAGGGAGAAGGATATAATCATTGTTCAGTTGAAGAAATAGGTTGGTCTGCCATCTAAAGTCGAAAAGGTGAACATCGTTTCTCTGTCTATCTAAAGGAGACTCTCGTGTGCCTTTGTCGAATTACCCACTCGACTATTATACTAACACATTTTCTTCCGCGCTAATAGTATGGTAACAGGAAACGTGATATGTAATAAGCCGCCTGTATCTGAAGCCGCAGCCTCCAGTTCTTTCCAGGCTGCGGAAGAAAATGTCGCTTCATCGAATGCGCTATGAAGAGAAATCATAGACTCTCTCAGCCAGTCTAGTGTACAATCCTCCATTTGCTAGTCATTCCAATTCTCTTCACATTTTCGAGTTTCATTACCACTCAAGAAGTCAACTTTGGACGCTGGCTTTGGCCCCAGTAGCTCGACAGTATGAGGCCAAGGCCAGACATTTCCATAGTCTTTGGTGTTGACATAGATCCTCCTTACATCTTCCCACTTATGCGGACTAAGGTCCATATAATCCAACCCGGTCGAAGCATGTAGATGTCCTTTCCGCCAATTATCGTCAAGAAGGTTTTCTTTCGCACAGCGAGAGTAATGCTCTTCCATCGCTTGCCTAAAAGCTTGCTCTGCGCGTGCGTTGTTTCGAATGGTCGGATAAACATGATAAAATACCGCGGCAAATGTTCCGCCTGGCCTTAAACTGTTCAGAATGTTCTTCGTTGCCACCGGCGCATCAGTCCAGTGCATTGACTCGCATGCGGTAACCATATCTATAGACGAAGGCTCTAGAAATTCGTCTTCGCCTTTAGCTTGCTGGAAGTTGAATATTGTGTCAGGATGAGTCAAATTGTTGAGAGCCTGAGCAGCAACATTCAGGTTTGTTGCCCCCGGGTCTGAAAGGTACACACGCTTGACCGGCTCACCGCGTGCTTCGGCAGCGGCCATTAGGCATTGGGCACCTATGCCACATCCTGTCCCGAGATCGTGTACGGAATCTAATGGCCCTTGGTGGAAGTCGAGCCAATCATGAAACATAGATTGTGGATAATGCGGGCGATATTTGAGATACTGGTCCCAGAATGCAGGTGACATGATGAATGGTAGTTGCTGTGAGCCCATGTTCGCGTAGTTGGATTAACTTCCTAATCCTGTTCAACTTGCTAGATACTTACCAAGATTTAAATTTCTTCAATGATACAGAATATCGATAATTCTCTAGTAAGCTTTCCCGACCTTTTATACTTCCCCGCCCCCTTGCACTACGTGAACTCTAAATAGTGTGACGAGCTTCTTCTAGATAGTCCGTCAATATTGACATTGCCATTCGACACCTTAACATGGACTTTTGGAATTCAGACTAGTATACATCTGCCGATAAAATTCGCAATGCAACCCAAAAACTGCATGGTGTCTTATGTTGGCCCTTACAACTTACGAGTGAGTTTTGTTATTGGCCTGCTGCTTGGATCACCGGACCAGTCAAGCCCACATGATTGGCCCTCACGTAAGCTATATGACGCCGGATATGCCAGCATTATGTTATCTGCGTTAGGTATATCAGCGGTATTTCTCGAAATACCCAGCACGATGTGAGAAGAAGTGAATCTCTAGATAGATTGGGCTTTCAAAAGCGTGCGAAAAGAATTTCACACTGGAATGAACAAACCCTTTAGCTATGCAAGCCTGTAGACCGTCTTGTCTTTAGTAAATGATAATCGTTACAACAAGGAGCATTAGATACCATTTCTTACTAGTTTATTACTGATTGTATGCCCTGGTCAGGCCGCTTTTCGTGGTGATTGAAACTAGTGCACAGCGCTTCTCAACGTAAACGTATCGCGTAATGTTAGCTAGCGTAAAAATCAGGCCACCCCTGTGATCTTCTCCGCCCCCTCAGCAGGAGAAGTTAATATTTCGAGTCTGGCTCGAGGCCATAGGGTAAATTTGTAGCCGAATTGTACAGAAATGTAGTCTACAGTCCACAACTTGAAATTTGGAGTGGCTCCGCTCTGTTGAGGTCTCTTAGCTTAAAATTTCGAGAAATCCCGAAGCACTAGTACATCTGTTCGGCGCGATTTTCGGTCCTGTGGCCTAATGGCTAAGGCGTTGCTTTCCGGTGGCAAAGACTCCAGGTTCGAGTCCTGGCAGGATCGTTTTTTTGGCTCTCTAAACGTCTTTCTAGCTTCGCAATGGCTCTCGTTTCCTGTCTGACCTGTGTCGGTCCTAGCTGCGCTGCCCCGCATTTATCTTTTTGGGTGTGAGGCATATTGTTAGTGCGCGAGCACACAAACCACTTCAGGTATTAGTGAAGTAATGAGAAAAAATATCTCTAGTCTATTTGACTGGATTGCGTCTCGAGAAAAGCACGTAAATTTCCCGAATCTGGATCAATTTCCTCCCATATATTGTTTGCTTTGTCTAGGGTTTCAATCTTCGCTATCCAGCAGGCCTAATCTCGCCCAGAGCGAAAGACCTTACTAGGAGACGTTTCGGCAAGCTAATTGCTACTTACTAGCATAGTAATAGAAAAAGAGAAGTAATCAAGGTAGTATTGGGGTGTCTGAAGCATTGGTCGCTCATCTGACTCGAAAACCTTGCGTGGGTGGATGAATGGCTAATACGAGTATTCTGGCTGTACGAATAGCTTCACATTTACCCGATTAGACAATTTGATCAGTCTTCAGTAGGTACTGGTATGTGATAGGCTTAAATCTATCAATAGACTAGTATATAACCCACTTGGTAGTGAAGTAAGGAGAAAAACATTTAATGTAGATTGAGAGCTATCTTTTATGTTATAATTACACTGTAGGGATCAACAGGGGTCCTTGTAGATATCGAAAAGTAGTGATATGGTGGCGATTCAACAGTATGTGGACCGTGGAAGCCCACACCTTGTGTCGATAGATGGGCACGGAAGTCACTATCGTAGCAGAGAAGTAAGGAGAACAAGCGCCTGACGGTCCAAAGTCGTCACTGTAGATTAAGATCTATCTCATATGTAATAATTACACTGCAGGGATCAATAGGGGTTCTTAAAGAGGTTGAAAGGTAGTAATCCTGGCGGCGCTGTAGTAGTCGGTGGGCCCTGGAAGTCCACTACACCTTGACACACATAATCGTGGTCAAAACTATCATAAATGGCGAAACATACATATTTAAGACGACGGAAATAATCAATAGATAGCGTTGTATTTTAGAATAATAGGGAAACGAGAAACATAAGATGTCGAAATCTATGTGGCCGACAGAAATGATTCGATAGTTAAACGTCACAAGGCTCAACTTCCATATCAACTCCAACCTTTTTCAGCCTTTCGATAAAGGTCATCCCCAGTCTGGACGGGGTCAGCAAGCCGCTCCTTGGGGTCAGGCCGTATGTACTCTCAGTCAAGCCTATGATGCTTGCAGCAGCTTCGGCGCCGAGAATCGCAGCAATGTCAACGAGTGCCCCTTTGTATATAAATCTTGAGGCCACTAGCGGCTTCGAATTGCCAGATGCGTAACCAACAGCCCGCCACTCTAGGCTTTCGCCTTTCCTGCTTACGTCTCGGTCTGGACCTGTGCCTGGCTCGAAAGATTTGCCACGAATGAATGTTCTGAACCATGGAACAGCAAGAAGAAGTGTGCCGAGCTTCGTTACGAGGTACAACAAAATAGCTGACAAGAAGCTATCTGTAGGAACGTATTCCCTAAAGAAGAAGTTGCCGCCGTATGTCTTGGGATCGAGACCTGCTGAACGATGAACGACTGACTCGTTCCCACTTGCTGTAAAAGAATAAGCCAGCTTTCCAAGCACCGGATCGTTTCTGTATCCAAATAGAGACCCTTTCGAGGCTCTTTGCGGTTTGGGTTGCGAAGACATTCCCCACGAGTCGCCCTTGAGCCATCCTGAAACGCCATAGTTCTCTGCAACATCAAGAACAGTGTGAAGGGATGTCCCCTGCATTCCAATCATGTTTAGTTTTCCCGAGCAGATAACGTCATCGAGGTTCGAAAGCCCATGGTGTTTTGCATAAGACGCAATCAACCATGCAGAAAGATCAGACGGTGAACTCGATCCGGAGATAGCTGGAATGATGATGGCTTCTGACTCTTCGGCGGCACGGTTGTAGGTTTTGATCATGTCAATAATCCAGGCCGTCTCTGTGCTGAAGTCGACGTAGTGCGTACCATTCTTAGCACATGCCGCCACCACAGGGGTACCAAAGAGGTGATATGGCCCTATGCCATTGATTATAACTTTACTTCGTACAACCAATGGTTCCAGGGCTAATTCGTCTAGCTGAGGTACAACATAAATGTCCGGTTGAAGTCTATCAGAGTTGATGGACCTGAGCCTCTCTTGAAGAGCCTGAAGCTTAGCTTCCGATCGTCCTGCGATACACCATTTTTTTGTCGTGGGAAAGGTTTTAGTGATATGCTCGGCACATATTGTTGCTGTCCAGCCCGTAGCACCGAGAATGGTGATATCGTATTTCCTACTTTCAGCCATCTTGACGTAAGCCCAACCTGGATCGCAGCGAGTCAAAAAGTCTGCGAGAAATCTCCCATGTCTTATATATTTTATTGGTTCACACCAAGGACAATAGCTGACACTATTGGACTTCAAAAATGCAAGAAATCTTCGCGTTTTCACGTGAACTCGCGTTAGATTCTATCCGGCCGGAGATTCGGATGCGTACATGCAATCGTCGTCAGTTTTTTTGGTTGAGACAGGATTAGCAATAAAGCCGTGTAGCTCCGGAACCTAAAGGTTCAGGCGGCGTTCCGTGGAGGTGGCCGGAGTAAGTTGTCTTCATGAGTCAGGTTTCCAAAGAAACTCTTAATATGTGGTATCTTTATCGCATCTGGAAACTTTGAACAAGACATTTGGGTCCAAGTCATGCCATACTATGACTTCATATATGTGATGGTGCACGCTCCCTATGGGCACCGAAACTCTTACATGGATTGCAACTCACTTATGCATGTTCGAATGCCAATCTAGCCGTTGCGATCTTGGCACAGGAAATCAATCATTGAGGATATACTGAGTGCTCTTGAGAGTGATGAGGTGCCTGGACATATTCAGTCTACAGCTTCTAAACAAACGCTGTGAGTTGTTCCAACGGTAGTCTCCAAATGGATGTTAATTATGCTTCATCTCAAAAGGTGAATTAGATGACTAAGACGCAGACCACAAGTGTAGTAGGGAGATTGAATATCCATTCTACCCTCGTTTCTCTGCTTTCTTTTATGTGCTAATATTTCGTGAGGGGATTGTATTTATTGAAGCATGCCGTAAATAATCGCGAGTCCATATGCTCGATGATGCTAGAGCGTGTAGGTAGGTAGCAAATCATTTTTGGGGCCGGCAGAACCCACGGCGCATTGCGCCGGCTGTCAGGCGGGGTGCGGCCCGCGCTATCGGAGGGGAAAATATCACTTCAAGAGCTCATCATTCTTGCAAAACTTACCCGCCTGCATGAATCACCGAGTCCTCCTGCAAAATCGAAGCCAATATCGAGGCTTTTGTATCAGTCATTGACCATGAGTTCGGCGGGCCAGGACTTCAGTCTTCGAGATCGCGCAAAGGCTCTAGACAGTGAAGATGCGCTACCATCCCTTCACCACGAGTTTGTCATCCCGACAAAAGCCGACATAGCGAGTAAACGGCTCGCAAGGGAAGGTGAGTGCAGAACGAGACGCTTTGTATACCTCATAGCCTCACGACACTTACCGATACTGTGTGTATAGAGACGATCTCAGTTGAAGGGCCAGGGCAAGATAAATGTACCTACCTCTGTGGCAACTCTTTGGGTTTGCAGCCCAAGCGGACAACTACACGAATTCAACAATACTTGAGTACGTGGGGCACTCAAGGGGTCCAAGGTCACTTCAAACCCTTGGAGGATTCACCTCTGCCGACATGGCTGGACGCGGACGAGAAGGCTGCACAGATGATTGCACCGATCGTTGGCGCCGAGTCGTCAGAGGTCGCTGTGATGCAGACGCTTACGGGCAATCTACATCTCCTACTCTCATCGTTCTACCATCCGGATCCGAAGGGCAAGCACAAGATCATCCTCGAAAGCAAGGCTTTTCCGAGTGATCATTTTGCCGTAGAGACACAGATCCGCCATCATGGCCTGTCTACAGCAACATCTATGGTGCTTGTAGAATCGCCATTCTCTACTGACAATGTGTTTAGCACCTATGACATCCAGTCCCTCATTTCGAAACATGCAAACGACACTGCGCTCATCCTCCTCCCTGGGATACAGTACTACACTGGCCAGCTGCTGGACATTCCTACCATCACAGCGTACGCTCACAAACACGAAATCTTTGTCATCTGGGACCTCGCACACGCCGTCGGCAATGTGCCATTGTCTCTTCATGACTGGGATGTTGATGCGGCGGCTTGGTGTAGCTACAAGTACCTGAACGGCGGCCCAGGTTGCATCGGAGGCATGTTTGTGCATACCCGCAACAGCCAGGTCACAAAGGCAATCACAGAAGAAAAGGCCGAGGAAGGTTACACTAATCGCTTCGCTGGGTGGTGGGGAAATGACAAGTCGACGCGGTTCGTGATGGCAACGAAGTTTCATCCTGTGAAGGGCGCTGCCGGCTTCCAGTTGAGCAACCCAAGCATCCTCGATATTACGAGCTTGTGTGCTTCCCTTGAAGTCTTCGAACTGGCTGGTGGAGTGCTGGCATTGCGACAGAAATCAGTTCGACTGACGCAATACCTCGAGGATTTGCTTAAAGATATGTCAGAGCAGTCAAAAGCGCTGTTCAGGATTATAACGCCAACGGATCCGACTCAAAGAGGTGCTCAGCTCAGTTTGCTCCTATCCGACGGCTTGTTGGATGGTGTGATGAAAGAACTTGAAGCACGAGCTGTCATTGTCGACGAACGTAAGCCGAATGTCATTCGGGTAGCTCCTGCTCCACTGTACAATACTTTTGGGGATTGCCTTGACTTCGTCGAGGCCTTTGAAGTTGCTCTGCAGGCTGCGAATAAAGCAAAATAGTGAGCAACGTGATACAGTGTATAGACGAGAGGAGTAAATCATGCAGCGTTGAATAGATCCAATCAGGTCACTGTAATGATATGTTATCAAGAGCAAATATGTGGTAGTGGTGTATGTTACTTGACTATCAGCAGAAGTTGAGTCTGACTCTCTGGAATTTCGGTCACCACCTCAGGACCATCCATGAATTTCTCATTGCACTTTAAATAGGTGCATTTTCAAATATCTCTATCGTTATTTAGCATCGAGATGATCTTCATCAAGTGCCAGTCTCATTCTTGGTCCATGAAACGTCGTATTAGGTCTTGCATGTTGGTGGGGGTTAGGACAAGCAAACAGGGGTTTTCCAGTGCAACCGTAGGCCATGTGGAGCGCTGTGTTCCCCGCAATCAACCACTCCTCCTCACGCAAGACACAATAGGCCCCCAGCAATCCCTCATAGCTTTCGGACCGGCATCGATTGGAGAGCGGAGTATTGTGATGCCATGCGGGTTTCTGTCAGACTGCGACCTCAGCATGCAAGATCGGCGCGTTTGCTTGATTAAATGATGTTGGCCACTTGCCGCTTCGGTCCATGGGGCCCTCATCCTGCCTTCTTAATACTTTTCCTTCTGAATCTATATGAGGTAGTCCTCGCGCTGGATCGCGGGATGAACTTCCAAGACTATCACTACTGTAAGTTCCTGTCTGGCTTAAATAGGGCGAACCATGGCAAATAAGTTCCTCTGTCCGTCTTTGAGCAGTCTCGTTCTGCTTTTCCTATTGCCCTTAGTGACAACAACACCAGCACCACAGCAGGACCTGTCAAGCAAATACGAAAGCTCCTGGCAAAAGTATGTCCGAGCGCCTCCTAGCAAGGCGGTATTGCCATTACGAGTTCTCGACCAATACACAACGGGCAATGTCAAGAATCCTGATGGTTTAGTTGCAGGAAATGGCTTGACTGTGCTTACCCGTCAAGATCAGGATGATGATATACCGACAATTGTCATAGATTTTGGCCAAAATTATGCGGGCCTCCTGTCAATTGAGTTCGAAGGCGCAGAGGCATACGAAAGTGATGATAATTCGACCGATGGACTTCCAGGCATAACCCTGGCTTTCTCAGAGACTCTCGAAGGCCTCACCGATAGATCCGATTTCACTCGATCTGACAATGCTGGTGGCGTTAGTGATCCCACAGATGGAACTCCAGACACAGATCATTGCTAATCCAATAACAGGCTGAAAAGATCACTCAGGGCACTGATCAAGTGAGTTTTGTGGCTGTTATACATGCCATATCCGTGCCGCTGATGGTGTATGGGTAGATTGCGGTGAAGCTGAAACCATATACCTGGATCGCTCAGCACGGGTGTGAACACGGCACGCAAGTCTGTGTCGACGGCTTGCACGGGTTCCGCTACCTCAAACTTAGACTAGATGCGATTACTTCTGATGCCCCGTATACTGTCTCTTACGGTTCTGTTTCCATCAAAGCTCTGAGTCTCGAATATTCCGGCTTCCTGGGCACTCCCGACACTTTCACTGGATGGTTTGAGTGTTCTGATGAGAATATCACTCAATGGTGGTATGATGCGGTATACACCAATGACCTCTGCACTGACATCTTTCGTGCCAATGACACAGAGCCAAGACGAGCAACAAGCCCGACTCTCCTCGGCAAATTAGTCCTTCATGATGGAGCTAAGAGAGACAGAGATCCGTATGTTGGTGATCTTGCTGTGGCGGCGTTGACATCCTATGTCTCGCATGACGTGCCGTCGGCCTCTCGTAATGTACTCGAGGACTTGGGTTTCCACCAGCGATCAGACGGCTGGATTCCACCAGCTAGCATGTGAATCTCCCTCATATACTTTGATATCCTTAGTACGAGTCTGACTGTTATCAAGTAACGACTACACTCTTCCGCTGTTTGATTATCCTCTATGGTGGGTTGTCTGTAGTAGTGATCATGTCTTATACACTGGGAACATGACCTATCTCGAGACATTTTACCCACACATCGTCAAAGTTCTTGACACTTTCTACCCGTCCATGACTAACTCCACGACGGGTCTGATTGAGCGGCCAGACGGATATGGCGATTACGCCTTTCTGCCACGGAACGGCCCCATCACCTACTACAACGCTCTCTATATCCTGGCACTCAAGCGTGCCGCAGATCTGTCGGAGATGTTAGCTAGTGCTTATGAGACCGATGCATCAAGATGGCGCTCAAGGGCAGACGGAGTTGTGAATGCTCTCATAGAGGAGAATTATGATGATGAGCTTGGGGTCTTCGTGGACGGTGGCTTCTGCGATGGAGCCAAGTGCGACGCACACCCTCAAGATGGCAACAGCATCGCAATCCTGAGCGGCGCGGTGGATACTACGGCAATGTCTGAATCCATCCTGTTATTTTTGGCGTCCGCGCTCGCCAGGCCGTATGGTAACGCCTTCTATGATACCAGCGCGATCAGCCCGTCGGATCAATTTGACCAACGTGTATATGCCTTTATCAGTTATTTCGAGCTGGCAGCTCGATTCACTACTTCAAACGCTACAATTGAGTCAGCATATGAGGAGCTTCGCAGACTATACGGTTGGATGAGCTCGCACGACCCTTATAGCACTTTCTGGGAGGGGATTGGAACCGGAGGTGGGCTATATGAAGGTGGGTTCACAAGCATGGCACATGGCTGGTCGACCGGCATCGTGCCCCTGATGATCAATTATGTGCTTGGCGTGACACCGACGGGCCCAGGATTCACTACGTGGAGCATTAAGCCGCTTCTGAATAGCGATGATCTCTCCTGGGCCAGGGGTAGAGTACCGACTCCTCATGGCCCGATCGAGGTATCTTGGGAGAAAACAGGAAGCGGACTGTCTCTGCAGGTAAAAACGCCAGAGGGAACAGCGGGTGATGTCAGCGTCCCATTCATTGAGGAGAATTCGAAGTTGTTGCAAGATGGCAAGACAGTATATAGCAGGAGCAATGGAAACCTGCAAAGAGCAAGAGTCGAGGATGGCAGGGTTGTTGTCCGGCTCGATACTAGTGGCAGTCACCTCTTTCAAGTAGAATAGCGATTCTGTTGAATCAACGAGCACCCGAAACACGATTCCACTCCATGCCCATCAAAAACATGAATCACATTGTGTGAATTGAGAGGATAAAGCGAGCTGCTCCCATATTCGGACGAAAACACTTGTTCTCTGTTGAAATCGTGATTGCCTGATCACCTGGTAAGGAGTAAACGGGCATTATCTTGAGGATGGGCAGAGAAATGAGGTCATTATAAGTGCAGACTGGATCAGGCTGTATTAGTATGGAATACCCATTCTATTACCAATTACAGCAAACGATGCACCATCTTAGCATCGAGGCAGGGGCTGATCAAATCGCCCACTCGCTCATTTTTGAGAACTTGGCCACGAACTCCAGGGTAGAAAGCGGTAAGGAGGCCGTTGAAATTGTGTCACATGGTCGTCAAACATCGCCAAAAAGCGCCCGAGAGGCTTTCACGACCAAGCTGCGTTCAATTCATCTAGCATCCATTGATATGCCGACTTTTCCGCAGACAAAAAGCAATACCGTGCCCATGCAGCCGCCTGAAATGAGAACCGAGAACCATTTACACCTCCGTCGTGACCTTCGCCTTCGGGTTTGTGACCTTGACTCCTAGTTGCTTCGCGCGCGCAATGATATCGATTCTCTTTCGCGAGGAGACGTTGTGTGCGATCCTAATAATCTTGTCAGCCTTGTTTCTTACATGTCCGTTACCCAGCCAGGGTCCACAATGCCAGTGGTGAAAACATACTCTGCGGCGAAGGTCTTGTTGTGCATGAGCAGCAGCTCAACGTCGTTGGTGTTGCTGACGAGGAAGGCCTTGTGGCCGGAGGGGGTCATGTGGCGGGTCTTCTTGTTGGAGCCGAAACCGATCTGAAAGAGGATACCCCATGTTAGCCAATATATTCCGCCTTGTATTGTATCTTAAACTTCGTCTCGTGTCTCGAGCAGCGGGAAGCTGAATAAAAACGTACCGAGGGCATGACCTGGTTACCCTTGAATCGTCTTCGGACACGGTTGTCGATACCTGCAAGGTTTATCGTCAGCATTCACTGCCAAGATGGCGACAATCCGTCGCACAGGTGTGTCGATCGATTGCAACTAACCCTTGGGCTTGCGCCATTTGGACGACAGACACTTGAACCGGTCACTCTGGTGACGGCTGAAGGTCTTGGTGCCTGTTAACCAAGAGATTGTCAGCAATTTATTCCATCAATACCCCAGTATATCGTCCGTGAGGTGACTTCGTGGTCGGCAATCAAGGCTGGGAAGATTTTCGAGGTCGAATCAAACATACGCTTCTTCACGATAGGGACGTGCTTCTTTGCGGAAACCATCTGTGACCAGTCAGAATACTTTCTGCAATACGGGAATATAGTTGTCGTCGTCTGCGTACCTTGGCGGATTGATCCTGTCGTGATGGCTGGATTTGTTGTCGACGCTGTCTCTTCCCACGTCGGGTCCGCTTGTAGACTTTTCGATGCCCGCCGCTCAATTGTGCACTAAGGGCTTATTGGTAGGCGCGACCGAAAAAAAAACCCTAATCGGGAGCGGATTAAGTGGTACCCCGATATGAAAATATTGAAGCCCCCACCCCAGCCAGTCACGTGGATATTATCTCGAGAGAGTGGAGCTACAATAAAGTTTTGCCTTCCAATCCTGGGTAGGTCCAATCCTGGGTAGGTTCCATTGCCCAAACTATCAGGATCATCACTTACAGGTGCAACACACTTGAAGGATATCCAATTGTTAGATGGATGTCACTCAATTATTGTGGACTTTATTCTGGTGGCTAGAGATGGGTGTCCTTTGAACATTTTCTACTCTAAACATCGTGAGCCTGAAGAGGGAGCGGCATCACGAGGATCAGCATGAGCGCCGTCATACGCAACTAGATCCAACATTGAAAAACAGATGCCATCGTGTAACCACCTGGCGGAATATGTATGAGCATAAGGATGCTCACTCAGTGCTAACTACCTACCTTCACCACGTGGAGAAGGTTCCTGAAGCATTCATTCTGCTCCCCCTGTGCCTTGCTATTTTGATAGCGGCATGGCAGCAGCATGTGGAAGAGATAAATGGTCGTAAATCATCTTGTATGGGCTCTTGGGCCCAGCGGTCTATGCTATCCCCAATATGCCCATAATCCGTGTCTACTGTGTAGCGCATTGCGGTGCTCCGTCTTCTTCATCGACATCTTCCCAATCATTTCCGAATCTCGGGTCACCGGAGTGAGCACCCATCTAAAAAATTGAGTTAGTCATCGTATTGAGCGTTTTCTAGAGGAGTCGCGCCAGTTACATACCTCTTCAATGTCAACGTCCTCCTCATATTCCACCTCGTCGATCTCTTCCGCCGCGATAGCAGGAGCTGGTGGTGGAAGGAGCTTCTGCAATGCCTCGTAAGATTTGTCGTCTGACATCCAGCCATCCTCTGGGAACTCGATCTTGGCAATCAGGTAAAGATCGCCCTTCATCTCGCCCCTCTTCAGAGGCATTCCCTCACCAGGAACCTTGAGGACTTCATTTGGTCGAAGGATTTTGCCTCGGGGGAACTCAATGTGAATGCCACGGCCATCTAAATGCTTCAGAACCACTCGGGAAAAGCCACTCAGAGCTTCAGCCAGGGTAACGTTTAGATCGGCCGACAGATCGTTGCCGATGCGAGTGAAGACATCGTGCGGCTTCTCCACAAGAGTGAAAATGATATCTCCAGGTAGCTGCTCGGGGTGTTGATCCGCCTCGCCTTCCAGGACTATCCGCTCGCCCTGCATAGAGCCTCGCGGGATGTAGATCTCAAGAGCCTTGGTCTCCTCTACCGTCCGCTTCCCCTTGCACTTCTTACACCGGTCCTTCTCCTTGTAATACATTCCAGAGCCTCCGCAATGATCGCAGGGTATGACCTCCTTACGGACCAAACCCGGGCCGATCTGGCGAAAAGCCTCTTGGATGCCGGCGCCTTTGCAGCGGTCGCACTGCTGCGGCTTGACGTTCTCCTTGGCTCCTGAGCCCTTGCACTTGTCGCAGACAACCTGCTTATTGGCAGCGAACTTGACAGTCTTTCCCTTGTACAGTTCCTCGAGTGAGACCTCGTATTGCTGCTCTTCATCGTGTCCTCGTCTCGGTCGCTTCGGCACGGCTCCTCCGCCCATGCCCATACCAAACATCTGCGCCAGGATATCATTCAGATCAACCTCCGCTCCGCCAGGGCCAGCTCTGGATGGATCGAAGGCGGCCATGCCATGGGTATCATAAAGGTGTCGCTTCTCCTCATCGCGAAGGATTTCGTAAGCCTGCGTGACGGCTTTGAATGTCGCCTCGGACTCTGCTCTTCTCTCCTCGGGGACCTTATCTGGATGGTGTTGCAAAGCAGCCTAGAGAGAATCTCTATCAGCATCTAACAAGCAGGACCAATCAGGGCACAATTATCACCAACCTTTCTGTAAGCCTTCTTAATATCGGCTTGGCTTGCTGACTTGTCGATGCCGAGAAGCGCTGGGTTTGTTAGCTTGTGATCCTGATCCAATCTGCGCGCGACGGGTGCAGATGACAGCAAGAAGGGCAACCTACCATACAGATCAACATCGTCGGCATCCATGGGCCCCATACTAGGTCCACCGCTGTCCATTTTCGACTCGATCGTAAAGCTGCTGGGAATATGAAGCAATCAAGAATTTCGCGGGGTGGTTGGTGACGATGGGTGATTCTAGCGGGGCAGCCCTACGGCTTTGATGGGGCCTGTGGATTTATGCTTACGAAGGGTCGTTCGGAGGCAAATATCCAGAATCTTCAAGAAGCTCCAAGCAGGCGATTTACGTCCTGTTTGAGTAGAGTCACAGGAAGATTCTGCGATCCTCAACAGCAGTTGCAGGTTCTGCAACGAAGGCTTTGAGTGCAAGGCAAAGACTCTGTTACTAAGCTACCGGTAGCTAGGCGCCTTTAATGCAAGAGGAACAAAACGGCGAAGCAACCAACGTCAGTGCATTGGCGCCTGCAGATAAGATTTCCAGTGGGAGCACAGCCTGAAAGTCGGTGTGAAAGTATTTCCCTTCCTATGGATAATGGACTAGGATGCTCTAAAGAGAAGGATGCTATTCATGTAGGCAGGCACCTAATCTGACACCAGTGACGGCCAATTATCAGAGGAGTAAAATATACAGGCAGGCAATAACAGGCCCCATTCGGCAGTGGTTCTAGATGCAACAGAGGTCATCATCAGACGTAAGAATCCTTACCTGGGTACCTAGTGTATTGCTGCACTGTACTTCTCACCCACGATTATGGTAGGGCTGACCTATGAGTTACTGCAGCGGCTAGAATGTGCCATATAGCATATAGGAACAGACAATAACGTCAGCAATACGCCATCTCCTCTCTCTAAAGTCGTAGCTTATCGACCCGTAGGCCTTTCCTGCAGTCACGGTCTACCCACAGCGATAGCTTCCTGGGACTCCATATCTAAACAGTGAAAGTACCTAGGTAGTACCCAATGGCTACCGACAACATGTCACTCTAGACACATTTACATGCATACAGTCAAGAGACACGATGCACATCAGGAAATGACTCCGTCGAAATATCCTGCTAATCTGAGAAGCAGTTAGGTAGTATCGTGAGAGCTTTCAGCCTAGGGGCCGGGTCAGAAAGCCTCCAGCCGTTGTTAGTGGACGACAGGCCTAAGCCACACGTGAAGCTAGCGAGATTTGGGTGGCTAACCATTCGCCGTGGCTCAACTCGTACTATCAAATTTGAAGCTTTGAACATATCTCAGGGCATACCAGGGACTACGGAGCCTTTGCATGCACTCGCAATTCTGAAGGATGGGAGGCCTGAGAGGCTTGAGAGAGCTGCGACTTATCTGGCGGCCGATCTGCGCAGACTGTCGGGCTCGTCAAGCACAACAAATTCGACATCATGCTACATCGATAATTCGCAAGCCATCAGGTCAAGGTCTTGCCGACCGGTTCCAGCTTCCAAGCACACCCGCTCGAACCCGTTTCGCCCCTTCACCGACGGGGTATTTGCATTTGGGATCATTACGGACCGCTCTGTACAATTATTTGCTTGCAAAGGCGACCGGGGGCCAGTTCATCATTCGAGTGGAAGATACAGATCAGGTGGCTTTGCCCAGCTCCAGGCTCAGTTTTCTTCGAGAAAATATACTAACTTCATAAAGACGAGACTTGTTGCAGATGCTGAACAGCGTCTGTATGACGACTTGAGATGGGCTGGCCTCACATGGGACGAAGGTCCGGAGATTGGAGGGCAATATGGTCCCTACAAGCAGGTAGATTGCATGCCCCAAATGACCTTCTGCAGAAGCTAAACACTATGCAGTCTGAACGACTGGGCCTCTATCGAAAGTATGCAGACTTCCTCCTTCAGCAAGATCGGGCGTTCCGGTGTTTCTGTTCGAGAGAAGCGCTGGAATTCCAACAGCGGACAAATGATTCTGCTGGCGCAGCGTCTGCTTATCCGGGGACCTGTCTTCATGTCTCGAGAGCAGAATCCGATGAACGCGCGGCGAAAGGCGAGCCCTACACCATCAGATTCAAGAGTGCGGCAAAGCCAATTGAAGCGCCTGATCTGGTTTATGGCAAGTATAAGAAGGCACATCGAGAGGACGATTTTATTATTATTAAAAGCGATGGGTACCCTACTTACCATTTTGCCAATGTCGTTGATGATCATTTCATGGAGATCACTCATGTCATTCGGGGTGCTGTGAGTCCCAAGACGGCCCCCGTCTTCACATATTCCTCGAGGCTAATGCATCTAGGAATGGCTTATCTCAACGCCAAAACACGTTGAATTGTATAATGCGCTAGGCTGGGAACCTCCTAAATTTGCACATGTTGGATTGCTCGTTGACAAGGAACGACATAAACTGAGCAAGAGGGACTTGGCGAATATCGGGATCTCCGCATATCGAGATCAAGGGACCCTCCCGCCTGCTCTTCTAAATTTCTCAGCCCTGCTGGGCTGGAATCCCAACTCTACAGGAAAGTCTAACAAACAAGGCTTCATGACTCTGGAGGAAATGGTCGACAATGTATGTGCTCTTCCATCTCGCTATGCTGCTCGATGTACTGACCGATCTAGTTCTCACTAAGATTTACTCGTGGCGATATTGTCGTGGATCAAGGCAAACTACCATTCTTCCAGAAGAAGCACTACACCCATCTTCTTCAAGACAAAAGCACGTCATCCCCAGTGCTCACCAAGTATGTACTTGAACCTATGGAGAGAGCTTTGCATCACTACGAAGATGCACGGCAAAATACTAGCAAAGCGCGAGGTTCTGAAGATCTCGAGCGAATTAAAACACTCGGCGACCCCTTACCCCTTGAAAGGGTCTTGAGCGACCAGCTGAATTTACACGACTATATCCTCAAAGCTCTAAACATATCCCGAGTATCCTACGAGAACCCTTCGAATTCTCTCGAATCAGCTAAGTATATGTTTTGGAGGATACCCGACCGCGCCTTGCAGCAATCGCTCGATGTTCTCTGGAACGAGATCACCTCCGTCACTCACGAGGGCAATACCCAGTCTTTCGAAAAGGTTCTAACACTACTCATTGAAGACTTGTCTAGCGTCAAGGAATCAGATTGGAACGAGAACTATCTACCAAGGCACGTAACGAGCCTGGCCAACTCCATCGTTGTCCACGAGAAAAGTGGAAAGACGATGGATGTTGGAGGCGGCTACAAATTCCTCCGCTGGGCCCTGCTCAACTCAATGCACGGGGCACAGATCGTTCCATTGATGGTTCTGCTTGGCAAGCAGGAGACCATTGAACGGCTGAGTGTCGCCAAAACGCTTGCCGCGTCTGCTTTGAGCGAGCGTGAATTATCCTCGGATAACCCAAATGAAGCCACAGCTCCTGGGACTGCTTCGCCGTTAGTTGAAGCAATCACACTTCTGGTCGGTGGTAGATAGGCCATGGAAATGTTTTTCGTTTCTTCAGGTTGGTCATACGCTTTCAGACCTCCAAGTTCACCTGCCATATACGTGGCGCTCGCCATCAGAGGATTAATGCTGCAGGGCAATATTTCGATGTGATTCTCAATCTCATGAAATTTGAGACGCGACACCACTCTTACTATTGTCAGCTTGCAAGAGCACAGGCGTAATTGTAGATCTACGTGTAATAGTCCTGTACAAACACAGAATGAAAAGGCATGATTGGGCCTAACCTTGACTCTCTAAACGCCATCTATGCTATCCGTTGGCTAAGCGAAAATATGCTGCCGTTCATGAATCCGATCATTGGTCTTTCGTCTTCTTTGGACATGAGAGCTGGTTCTCCAGCGTAATGTGATGCGGCGCTTGGGACTTCTTCACGAAGTCGAGCTACCTGAGCCATTGAAAATCTTTCCCTTGACTTCCACTGCCATCAAGCCTGCTCTCTCCTTGGCGGCAATTTGTTTGCTGTCACGCATGACCTTCTCCAGGGCCTGGTCGAGAGCCTTACTGCCGCCAGCCGGACTGCCACTGCCAAAAGCCAAGCCAAGTCCCATCTGTCCACCTCCCCGGCCGTGTCTCTGCACAGATCCCGTCACTTCCTTGATCTTCTGGCCCAGGTCGAGCATTTGTTTATTACCGTAGTCGCGATTCGTGAAGAGCGGGCTTTGACTCAATGTCTGTACCCAGTACTTGTTCCACAAGAGCTCCAATAGCTGCCCATCCAAGCTGCTCTTGAAGTGCTCGATATCCAGGCTGTAGTAACGACTCGCATGCGCACCAAAGTCCTCCGCCTTAGCAAGCGGTACCGTCTGGTATCCGTCAGATGTCACACCGCCACTGCTACCGGCCGGCTTGTAGTCCTCGGGGTATGTGCGGAAGGCACCAATCTCGACCTTGCCCGCGCTGATAGTGCGGTCAGGGTCCACGACGACTGCCACGAAGGGATCCTCAAACATCTGCCACTGGTGCTGCGTGCCGACATCAATACCGCTCAGCCAACAGCCGTAGCCTGGGTGACTGTGGTACCATCCGATCAGGTTCTCCAGGCGGCCCTGCTCACGGCTCAATCGGGGGTACTCGACCATGTACTCGTTGGCCTCCTCCTGAGCGTTGACACGAGTCTCTGTGCCTTCGACTGGAAGACGGAAAGCATCGGTGATGACGAGCGCAGTGCCGTCTACGAATCCCTGCATCAGGCCCATCACCTCGATGCTGCCGCCTGACCGCGCATGCATAACCATCTTGATGAGCGCAACGGCGCTGATGCGCACCGTGCGGAAGTAGTTCGGATCAGTTCGCCATGGCTTCTTCGCTCGGATGTCTTTTTGAGATTCGGGGTCGTAGCCGTAGAGAGAGTCGCGGGTGGGATCAACTAGCTTGACGTTGTTCTCGAGCTCTGGAAGGGGTCAGCTGTTGAATTTCTGGAGTTCACAGGGACAGGCATGGGACGAAGCGCGTATCTGGCATCGGATTTACTCACCCCAAGACTTCTGTGCCTCGACATCCATCTTGGCTGCTTGGGCGAGGTGGTGATGGATGTGAGAGGGTACAGCTTTCGGGTGTTGATGTATTTATTGCACTTAGGTAGGGGCCGAAGGTGACTCGTGCCAGTTGTACCTATAACAGCAGCCTGGGGTAATTTCGCAAGCGATAACGATAAGCCAGCCTTCCACGAAAGTACCCCGCCATAAATCGAGCCCCGCCTTGCAAGGTACAATTTAGGGCGTCACTCTTCAATCGACTCACTCTCGGCCTCCATAACTTGCAGCTATTTATCTAGGTAAATATTATGACTCGCCGGATGCACAGTAACGGAGATCACCACTCTCACTGGGGGCATTTGAATATGGAACATGAGGAACAAGAGAGAAATTCATAAACAATTGATTCCATTAAGCTCTAAGGTCGATTGCCATCGACTGGGTATCACAAAACATACAGAAACTCCATACATAAATAGCAGGTACTCGAGCATCAATTCGCCTTGCATGCTGCCAGTAACTCTTCTTCCAGAAACCTTACAAGCCAGCCAACAAGCTGTGAGGACAGTGTGGACGAGGGAATTATTTGAGCTCACAAGACTACATGGCCAAGTTTTTGAGAGCAATGGATAACTAGAGTAGCGTAAGAATATGCAAGAGCAAGAAGAAATACGCAGTGACGAACCTCCCCAGCCATGTGAGCATCTAGTGTTTTATTCAGTGTTGCTAACAACAAGTCTTGCTTGGCGTTCTGAATCTTGATGATAGCCTCTAAAACAGCAATTCTCACGTCTTGGGCCTTGTATTTGTCCTCAAGCTCCTCGAGTCGAACACGGTGGTCGCAGATCCGCTCATAAGTGCGTTCATTGGTCTTTGTAGCAGTATCATAAGCCAGCTTGGACGTCTCGGCACAAGCCTCGTGGAGAAACACTGAGTGTGATTGCTGTCATTCGATGTCAGTGACCTCGGGTGTGGACAGGGAGATGTGGTTCGCTCACCTGGGCTTCCAAGCTGTTAACCTGGTTTTTAATGTCGCGGGTTCGGTCGTCCACATTTCTGATTGCCATGTAGCTGTAGGCGATCGCATCTCTTGGTCTGTCGGCATCAATTGCGGCAAGGAAGCGATCAGAAGGATGCATGATACGCAGAACATCAAGACTGCCACGACCATCGTCTCGGATCCAGTCTGATGACGGATGAAGGCTGTCGAAGGACATGCTGGCGAGCTGCGAGCCAGTCTCCGGATCAGGGGTAAAGAAGCGCTGCGGTGTCTGTAAAAGTCAGCAGGGGAAACCCTACTGGTAAGTCCTCATCCCGGCGGCACTTCTGCATCTCAAACACCATTCCCTCCCGACGAGGCGACGTCCCGAGAGACTGCCACCCCGCCCAGGCGGAATGCAGTACCCAGACCACAAGAGCTAGTTAGGCATCTCATGATCCAGCTGGCCGAAGGCAGTGCGAGAACCTATGTCACCACAACCACGGGGACGTGGTTTGGAGAACCGACGATACCAGTGGGTTGCCTCCGTCGGCCAGTAGGCGATGATGATCCATACTGAAGACAGAAGATACCGATGAACGGTGATCATTCAGCAACCCACCTATACAAAAAGCCGGTCCCGTATAGGGGTGGCAGACATGTGCAAAGTGGGAGTTTGGGTCGGAAAGACGTGGTTTGGTGATGGCGGTTTGAATGTATTGAGGTGTGATTGGAAGGAGAGTGAGCTAATGCAAAGGTATGAGAATCAGACTTACTGGAGTGGCATTGTCGAGAATCTGCCGCATCTCGTCATTGAGCTCAGGGTCATCAAGCTTAGCTAAAGCTTCAGGTAAGATTTCGTCGAGGAAATCAGGGCTTGTGAAGGGCTCGCTCGTGTGCTCAGCAGTATTCAGGATGTCTGACAGCTCCTATCACTCAGATGTCAGAGTGTGGTTGACATGAAGCCACACAGGAAAAGTGGGGATGAGAGGATGGCCTCCAAAGAACACAAGCATTACTCACCAGATCGTCAGATTTGGTTGTGAAGCCATCAATCGACATGTCATCTCGAACACCAACGCCGTGAGGATGCTTACGTTTGCGCGTCTCTGGCGCCATCTGGAAAAAATGAGCTTGCTGTACAAATAAATTGAGTCAAGGTGCGGTGTCTCTCACGAGCGGAAATAGGTAGAGCTGGATTGGTGAAACTTGTGGGGAAATAAGGGCAAGGAAGCTAGAAAGAGACCCATCGAGATGAGTGCGTTCAGGAGCTTGAAGGATAGGGGATTCAGAAGCTTTCAGCGAGGACTGACCTTGATGATAGTATGTGATGCCCCTGATGATGTATTGCTGCCGAGTTATGTGCTGATGGAGGAAGGTGGGTTGGAAGGAGAAGGTACGTCTGGAGGAGGTAAGGTGAAGGTAAGTGGGAGGAAAGTTAGGAGGTAAGCTGGGAGGAAGCGAGCTGGGATGGGGTGGGCTGGGAGGAGGTGAGCTCGGAGGAGATGGATTGGAAGAAGGCAGGTTGGGAGGAGACAAGATGGTAAGTAGGCAGGCGGGAGAAGAAGTTGGGAGAAGTTGTTTGGGAGAAGGAGAAGGAGAAGGGAGGGGACAGCAAGGACCTTTATATACCCCAACCACAACAAGGCGGTCAAAAAAGTTTACAAAAGTTTACACGCAGAGCGGCAGAAATAATTTGAATAAGGTTGAAAGCTGTCGTGAGTACCTCTCATGTTGGTCGATGCAGTTTGGCCCGTAAGAAAAGCATCCGAGCTACTTAGGACGTTTCGACAGCTGAGGAAGCAACGGGCTGCTGCCTGAGGATTGCCCCCATCTTGAGGAGAATATTCCCCCCCTGCCTCGTAACACTTCGTTTCCTTTTCATCAAACAGTCGGCATATTCGATCCTTGGTAAATCACATCACAACTTTTACCATGGTGCGCCTGAACAAAGCGAGGCGTCAGGTCGCTCGTTTGGCGGAGTATGGAAATAGATGCGAGGGGTATGTGTCCGAGGTCTCTGAAGCTCAACAAAAGGCATTCCAGGCAGCGGAAACCGCCCAGAAAGCAGCAGAGATAGCCCAGGAAGCAGAAGTTGGCGCCTTTCAGTCTGCTATCCGTGCCGAAGCAGTTGCAAAGCTCAAGTTCTCCACCATGTTTTCCGGAACTCAGCCTAAACCGGCAGGCTCATCTGCGATGAGGCTTCTCGAGCTCGACGCGGAGAATCGCGAGTTGAAAGCAATACTCAAGGTGCTCACTCAGGAGCTTGGACTTGATTATAACAAGGTACGGTTTTCGCATTAATTTTTCGTCTTCCTAAGCTAAGTGGCGAATAGCTCGCGCAGAAAGCTGCAATTCGAAAAGCTTGATTGCATTATATCTGCACATAAGCTCACCAAGATCGCGAAGAGGGAGGCAGTGGCACTTTTCGGACAGGAACATCACCATGAAATCACTCACCAGGCTGGCGGATTTTGCGCTTGAATTTTGGGCAGGGTGGTCTTCAGTCCTTCCGGGCAAGCTCTTAACTGTCATCCTACACAACTAAATTGACTATCGCCTTTCCGCACATTGCAATGTAAACATGTGACTTCATTCCATTTCCTTTCTCCTACGTAGTATAAAAGTGCTGTCGCTTGAACAGGAGGGATTTCCACACTCTCAAATATAACGAACGCTGCATAATTTGTGAGTAGAGAGGAAAGGCGACGAGCCGTCCGTTGAATGAAGCCATAAATGATCTTCACGTGATTGATACCAAACCTTTGCAGTCCGTTCTTATCAACATCTCGATCCGGCGAAGGAAGGGACCGTTTACCGTCAATCAAACGTGAAAAGTGCCTGGAATGAAATGATCACGTTATAGGAATCTCTCATTCATTGTCTTTGCAAGATTGCCAAGTTTGTTCATGAAGCAAGCGCCATTAGTGCTTTTGGCAACTCAAGTTCCCTGATAGCATGATCTTGGCCGCTTTTGTAAGGGCCAATGTCTCTGCAGCGAGCGCGGGCTCTTTGCCTTCTTTGCTAGCTATGGCTGGCAAAGCTGCAACGATCTTCTCTGCCACGGTGTTTGTTTCTGGTGGGAACGCGAGCATCTCTGAGTGAAGAACTCTGTGCTCTGCTATAGGACTCCCAAAGAGTCAGCGAAACTTCCTGAGAGAGCACTTCCTCAAAGGTTGGCAGAGAATTAAGCTTGTCTTGGAAAATCCCCGGCGGGGATCTCAAGGACGCGGCCCGCAACGGCGGCCGCTAAGACTCTCGGCGTGGACTTAAGACCCGGAGTCGTCCTCCGTAACTCCAAAATGGTGGGGCCGTAGGAGATTGAATACTAATCCCATGAAACTGGCAACCAATCAATGACGTCAAAAACGGGTCTATACTCTTTTAACTAAAACAAAACAGACTCATGGCAACAAGTATAATTTGTAAGCGATTCCAGCAGATGGAAATAAGAGCATCGACCGAACAACACACGCACGTAGTACTCAACAGGGACTGGGATATTTATTTCGAGGGATTACCTGTCGTTTCCTCCCTCAAGAAAACAAAAGAATACAACAATTGTCGGGATTTACCTTCAACATGTCCCCATCAGTACTGGTTGTCGGAGCTGGTGAACTGGGAACAGCAGTCTTAGAGGCTCTTTCAAAGCATCCGAATCGCCAAGGAGGCAGACTAGCAGTACTCAGGAGACAAGAGACGATCGAATCTCATGATGCATCAAAGCAAAAGGCTGTGCAGTACGTGAAAGCCTTGGGGGCCGAACTAGAGGCCGGAGATTTCGTCAATGACCCCATCCCGGAACTTGTTGCGATTTTTAAGAAGTACGACGTTGTGGTTCAATGCGGCGGCTACGGTATGGCACCTGGAACTCAGATTAAAGTCACCCAGGCTGCTCTTGAAGCTGGTGTTCCCCGGTACTTTCCCTGGCAGTTTGGCGTGGACTACGAAGTCATTGGCAAAGGAAGTTCTCAGGAGATGTTCGATGAAATGCTGGAGGTACGGAAAATGCTGCGGGCGCAGCACAAAACCAATTGGACGATCATATCGACCGGACTGTTCATGAGTTTTCTATTCCTCCCTGACTTTGGTGTGTTCGACTTCAAGAATCGAACTATCAGAGCTCTTGGGGGCTGGGACACCTGCATAACAGTAACGCTACCGAAGGACATTGGCACGATGGTAGCAGAAATGGTGTATCGCCCCGAAAACACAGACAACCGAGTTGTTTACATCGGCGGCGACACCATCACCTACGAGCAATTCGCTGACATCGCTGATGCCGCTTATGACACCAAGTTCGAAAGGCAGGTTTTAGATATTCTTTATTTGAGGAATAAGTTGAAGAATGAGCCACAAACCCTTTGGCTGAAATACCAAATTATCTTTGGCGAAGGGACGGGCTGTACGTGGCCAATGGAAAAGACTCTAAACCAACAACGAGGCATCAAATTAACAGGAGTGGACGCATTTGTCAAGGCAAACAAAGATAATCTGATCTCAGGAGTGTGAGCTAATTTAGATAGCAAAATCCAACACAAGGACAGGGTATTCCATTGGGAGAGTTCTGCATATTTTGCCAAGCGTTCCCGTTCGAATCTTCTGCAAATAATTTAGCATCTTGGAATGAACTTCAGACCATGTCTTAGCTAGTAGCGGTGGCCGCTTTTAGTGTCTCTTTGCCATCCATGTTGTTGTTGTTTCATGGGGGCTCATCAATAAGTCGCAACTTGGCGGCGATTTCATCTAAAGGACGAATATTGGTGTGCCGACAGAGTTATCCTAATATGAAGTAGTTCAGGCACTGGGTCGTAATCGTAATCGTAATTATATGTATACAGACTTATTGTTCCACAGTTTCACCCTATTCGTTGAAAGCGATGCTGAACTCTCTCTTTTGAGGCTTCCAGTTCATGCCTAGGTAGTATCTTGTCTCAGGCATTCTTAAAAGCTGTAGCTCGACATATTGCCTTGTGCTCATTGAAGTGAGCGACTTGACACGTCCGGCCGCAATACCTAATCGCCTTGCACCTCCCACATAACATCAACGGCACAGAGCCCTTTCTGCAATTCGCGCATTGCGCCGGTGTCAACAACGAATCCGTACTAACCCCTTTTCCTCCTTCTACTGCTGCTAACAAATCCCCCACTCTCTTTCTTGCCGATCTCAACACCCGCTGTTCGCCCAAGCTAACGTACGCCGCAGCCCACGCGTTTCCCCCGGGTGAATAGACACCCTCTGCGAGTTGTTCTTGTAGCTTTTCTAGATGCGTTCCAAAACCAGCTAGAAGACTATCGAGCGATTCCATTAGAAACCGTAAGACTTCCATTTCGTTCGAATCACTAATTTTCTCCGCAGCATCGATTTGCTGAAGGGCTATGGCAGCGAGTTGCGATGCATCCGATCGCTGGATACGGAGGTATCGAAGAACATCTTTGGGTAGCGGATCGGTAAGAGTGAGAGAGATCGTAGGGGTTGAATCGAGCCCAGCCGATAGCCAGAGCTTATGCTTTTGATCGAAAAATGGCGCTCCAGGGTACGTTGCAAGAACGAGATCGTAATTATCGCTTGGATTGTCAGGTATAACAAAGCCGTAAAGGCGTAAGAGACGACTGTTCGGAATACGTCCATAAAATATAAACGCCTGATAAGGAATATAACCCATATAAGCGTACATATCAGTGTTATTACAGAATACGAACATACCTGATCTCCAGCCTCGTAGTCTTTCCCCGCAAGGACGGAGAGACTTTTAGAGGCAGGATCATAAATGTGACACTGCTTTACCTCAGACGAATGGTTCAACATATCCGCAAATGGTGCCAAAAGTCGAATCGAATTTCCATCGGGTAGTGTAAAATCCATCGCACGACTCCAGACAGTGCAGAGAGCCCACTTATACTAAAAAGAAGGGATAAGAAGCATTAGTGCTTGTTGATCAGCAATGTCTATCACACGCGTGGAACGCCTACATCGTCGATAGTGAATTTGTCGAGCGGGAAAAGATCCCGATACTGTGTAAGCAGCCTTGTAACCAATTCCTTATAATCGTCCTCGATCCGTTGCTTCAGCTGCTTCGTGATGGTATAGAGCGACGTGCCAGCGCAAACTTCCAACTCATCCTCCAAAAAGAAGATACTTGAAGAGTAGCTTGTAGGCAACGCCGCCACATGGCTCTGCAAGCCACTGTATCCCGAACCGCGCGATCGGATGAAGAGTAGATACATGGCCAGGATGTCTTCAACAGACAGGGACGGCTGAGCAGAGCGAAGGACTGGGCCTAGAAGGGAATCTGCATATGCATGTTCGACTGTCCAGAGACTGCCATATGAAATGGTGAGAATCTTTTCCCCTTCTTTGAAACGCCGCAATGTTCTGAGGCCGCGCCCGGTAATAGGAAAATCAGCAAGCTCCAGGTCGTCCAAGCCTACCGCTCCGTTTGCCTTCAGCCAAGTCTCCATCTTTCCATGAAATCGAGTCAGAAAAAAAAGCACGTGAAGAATACTATTTGCTATAATCCTTAGCCCGTTCGTTTGAGTAGTTTAAGCCTTTTTCGTTTGTGCTTTCATAGTTGGAGCTGTTTGCCCTCTTTCTTTTTCGTTTGAGAGATATGATAGAATTCGTTCCATAGACAAGGCAAAGAGAAAGGGCGTTTGCCGTGCGCTCGGAATCGGAATATCGGATTAGGCCGAGAGATCGCCTAACCTTGGAAAAGCTGGGAACATAATCTAGAACTTTCAACAAAATATTTGACTCAGCCCGTCGAGCCCCCACACAGAACCCCAGAATCGTTATGTAGAGCCAGAAATGTCCTTTAAGCGGACCGAAACCACAGTACACTTCACTAGCGCCCGAGACCATCTGCCGTCTCTGGCACCCAATCAACCCAATCAATCACCATGTCAGTTTCGGATCTTCCAGGGTTGTCTCAGAGTGAGCTTCCTTATTATGTCAGGGCTAGAACTCAAGGACCGGCTTGACTTGCTCGACTAAGCTCCCGGAGACCTTCAACTACTCAACGCCAAACTTATGCTTTTGTTGAAGGTGTTTGAGGATCCCGTGAATATGGCCATTTTCAAGACCTAGGAGTTTATACATATCCTGGATGTCCTATACAGCATCATTCACAGTACACATCGTCTTTCCACTATCTGACCTCTCTAGCTCCCCACTCTTCAGCCTACTCTCGACACCCTACACGAGGGTTACATAAAGCCTCAGGACGATTTCAACCTCCTACACGACTCCTCCTTTTCCAACATACTTAGAATATTAGTTCTTGAAAACATATGCTGCAGCACACTTGTCGGATGTGAAAGAGCATTTGTAGATCTGCCCCTCCCGACGGGAGTCGAATATCTTTCTTATCATATTGGCTGGATATCTGGTTAAATCGTTGCTATTCTAACACCCAATAAACCTAAAATCATTAAGGAAGAAGAGATCATAAAATAAAACAGCGACACCCTCTTCACTCACATCAGCGATACTAATCCAGACGTTCAAGTCTACGTACGCTACCTTCAGACAGGTCAAATCGAGCGCAAGAGCCTCTCGAAGCAAGTTCGTCCAGTCAGGGCATTTCTAACGCTGCTGCATTGTCTATCCGGCATGCGCTGGAGTCAGGTGGTCATGCCTGGAGCTACGACCTTCATATCACCGAGTTCAAGGCAAGTTACGGCGGACAGTACATTATTACGACGGGGCGTAGGTTCGACTGCTACCGTAGTTTCCGCGAGGCCGCTCAAGAAATTCTTTGACAATATGTTACGTGATGACGAGATCTCCTCAGGTTCTAGCATACCGGAGTTTGACTATATGCTTCTGGGGCCGTCGAAGCTAACAGGACGCGCCTGCTATCCCTTTTCAATTTAAGCCGACCTTGGGTACAATCATCTACTCCATACGATAGAGTTCCACGAGATCACTCAAATGTGGGAAAAGCCGACTGCCATATTACCAAGGTATTCATGTGACGCGAGGCTCGTCACACTACCCAGCTACCCAACACCTGGGGCATAGGCTTACTTTCTATCACTGCCGTACATATCCTCTGAGTTACTCTTTGTCTGAGGCCAAGTCTTGGGCCTTTGTAATGTGGGAATCCGAGGCCAAAATCAGGGCCATAGATTAGATCATGGGTCGACATTGATAGGGACATAATATCCCAAAATTTGGTCTCCCTGGGGGAGCTTAGCCCATTTTTTGCCATCCCAACTTAGTTGAGATCCTAAAGTGCCCAGTCTAAGCCGAGAGCCAGCTCACTTTAGGACGGCGAGAACTCACCTCTACAGACGGAAATAGATTTTGTTACACTTGAGTTTCGTCTCCGAGTATTGTGACATCTTTGGTGATTTGCTGATTGGTAGGGAGGAAATGGCTGGGCGACCAATGGGGGCTAAAGCATATTCCCGGAATGCAACAACGCAGCTCAGGAGACAATATGATCAATTTGATCAAGGTGAGGACACCTGATACTAGTCGATAGTATGGTTTGATAAGCAAGTTTCAGTGTCTCAGTTGTCTTCTAGAAGCCTGGCCATAAAGTTACCGTGCCAGGCTTCAAGCCATCATATCTGGCAGCTGAGCATGCCATGGGGGACATCGGTATTGACCCAAGGAATTTGAGCTGAGTTAACGTTACCTGGTAGCAATGTTATTAATAGCTTATTTCCCCAGTTTTGATGACTAGCGAAGCCGCCCTGCCCGCTGTAGCCTGGTATTACCGTAATACCGCCCTATATTGCCAGATCGACACACTTTAAACTTTTAGATGATCGACACCCACCATACCCCATACAACCCAGGTGCACGAAGACGAAAGAGCAATACACCTCCGGCAGTGAATAGGATGCGGGGGTTGGCGTGAGCCTCATGTTCAGCGCGCAAAGGACCCTGACTTATACGACGCAGGACTCCCCGCAATGAATACGGGCGCTTGGCACTGGGCTGACTGCCGATCATTTATGGAGGCTTCGTCACTGCGCCAGTACACGTACACATGACCACGGCTGCCGAAGCATCCATTTGTGGGGCAGCTTCTGTGGACTGCTCCTTTCAATGCACCAAATGGATATAGTATATCCTGACAGTAAGCTCGTATAGCCTTTTACTATGAGGTAAGAGTTGCTACGCCTCCAGACTGGGAGAGGTATGCTCCAAGAAATGACTCGGGACAAGCCTCAACTAACTTCAGATCGTCAATATGGATGAGGTCAATCGCTTCCTATGTAGGATCCCGTGACTGCTGGGCTTCGTGAAGTCCTTGCCGACCATCCGAATATCATGGACAAGATGATGGGGGTCAATAGGTATATAAAGGTTGGAGATCTCGAGGGATGTCATGAATATCTCGAAGAATCATCACCATCAAGCAACTTCATCGCATTTCGCAAGCAATCCAACAACTTCAAAACAGTATCTCAGTCGAGAACCTTTACCAAACACAAACAAAATGTACAGCAAGCTCAGCATCATCGCCGTCGCCGCTGGCCTTGCCCAGCTCGCCACTGCTGTTGGCAGCGCTCGAGTTGTCAACAAGTGCTCCAACTCCGTGACACTCTGGTCCGTCGGCAGTGACGTTGCGGGGCCATACACCTTGGGCACCAACGGCGCCTACAGTGAGCAGTTTGTCGTGGACCCAACCACCGGCGGCAAAGCTCTCAAGATTACCACGACGTCTGATGGCCTGTACACCGGCGCTCCTCAGACGATCTTCTCGTACAGCCTGGACGGTGACAGCGTCTGGTACGACCTGAGCGACGTCTTCGGCGATGCGTTCTCCGGCCACAAGGTTGTTGAGGCCAGTGCGGATACCTCCTGCCCAGCCATTACTTGGGACAATGGCACTCCGCCAGCTGGTAGTCAAGTCAAGAAGTGTGGCAGCGGCTCGGATGTCACTCTTACACTCTGCGCATAAGCTGGACACAGCAACAGGGGATCAACATTGCATATTGGGACGGAGTGGCGTTTGAGGCGATGAACATGCATGGATCTGGAGTATATGACTAGTCATCCGAGAAACTAGGTTTAAATTAGACTGTCAGATATATCATTAATTGTCTCGATTACAACGCACCGAATGTTCGAAAACGTTTTTGGTAGAAAACAGACGTATATGTTTCATTGCTTATCTAATCGTATCCTAACTATTGATGTCTCTTTGCTAGACTTCGGCATCACAAGCCACAGTCTATCAGAGATTCATAGGGAGGAGCATTGAAGATGGTCGAAGACGGGTATCAACAGAATGACAAAGATAACGGGTAGTATCTAATGCGAGAAGTTCTAGCAAGTAAGTCAGACTGACGAATTCAGCGCCGTTTCTTGTTTCGTTGCCTTCTTTTCCGAAGGCGCAAAATGTGACGTCGTTGAACGAAGGCCTTCAGATACTCATAGATCTGATCTTTCATGAGAACAAGTATCGTAGCGAATATCATAGGTGCAGCAATTTTCCAGCTACGCGCAATTGTTAGTCTACTGATGAAGATAATGAGACGGCAGTGCTCACAAGTAGGTGATCCCTTTATCCAAATCATGGAATGGCTGAAAGTTCTGCCCGAAGTATCCAGTCAAGAAGGTCAATGGCAAGAACAGGATTGTGGCCAGCGTCAGCTGCTTCATTGACTCATTCTGGTAGGCTGAGATGGTATTGAAAATCAGAGCAATCAGACCGTCTGCGTTGTCCTTGAGCTGGTTCAAAGATTCCGAAATCAGAACGCAATGATCTAGAACATCACCCAGATATGTGTACGTCATGGGAGTTATGATTACACCATGATCGGGGTTCTGTAATTCCTTAGTGGCATGCTCCTGCGATAACCCTGTCTTGTGGTCCCGGAGGGCGTTGATGAGATTGGTTATTGGGTTGATGAAACTGAGTAGCTTGTTCACCTCACAAATGATGATATATAAGTTTCTGGTATGCTTGATGCTGGGATGGGTGAGAATCTCCAATTCTTCATCGCCAATCACGTCACTATAGCAGGTCGCGACAGGGATTGCCAAGTCAATGATTGCATCAATGATGGCTTGGCCAATCATGGAGGCGTCACAAGACTGCCGAAGAATGGTGTCTCCAGTAAATAATCGCGTGAGTATTGGCTTCTCGATGTCGTCGGCGGACAACTCGAAAAATGATATGATAGTGTTGTCGTGAGTGATGAAGACCGAGACTTGTTCCGCAGTGACTGCTAGGCCACGGGATGCAAGGGCAGAATGTCTTTCCATAAATTCAGTCCGAGCTTCGTTCGGAGACGCGTTGTAACGATGTAAAGTTCGGAACAATATCTGCTCTGTGCCAACTGTAGGGCCAGTGGCCGCGTTTCCACTGAGAATATCAATAGGATGCTTGCCGTTCTCAAGTGTCTTTTCCATTGTCTCTCCGGGCGTCTTCGGTCCTGAAAACATGCTCTTGAGCTTCTTGGACAATCGTTGAGAAGACTTTGCGCTTCGCCCGCTCGTCCAACTAGCTGTGTCATTGTCTGAAATGTCATCGTCATCGTCCTCGTCCATCAAGTGGACCAGCTTCTGAAGAGTGAGGACAAAAAATGCATGATTCGCATACCAATCCGCCTTTGTTCTGTTTCTTGTGCCCATTATATCCTCAATAGCCAATCTGTGGAGCTTCTTGTATTGACCGAGAGCCTGAATAACATCCCAACTCAACCCATTGACATTGATCCAACGACATTTGGACCACTCCGGTTCTGGCTGTTTTAGAAAAGGCATCAACGAGTCGTTATCATAACTAGCCACGTGGATATCGGTCTGAGAAAAGTCCACAACAGTAATTTCGCAGGGCGCTTGGAGCACAGGCATAGACGCGTGCCCGCCATCCGTTTTGTAGACATCAACTCCCGGCTCGGCACCCGGGTGCCAGCCTGGTCGTTCCTCAAACTCGTCGAAGTTCTGGATCGTCTTGAAAGTAGCAGCGCGGGTATTGCGACGTCGCAGGATCGGTGAGACGCCACCAGGCTTTGAGAGTTCAGTATCGGAGCGTGTCACGCCATGAGTAACGGGATCTGGAGGTGCTAATCCCTGAGCAGCCTCGGTGTCAATGTTCAACGCGTAATGAACATGTGGTGTTTGCCGTGGCGCGACCGGAGTTGTGCCAGGATCGGGTGCGCTAGGGACCGTTGCGAAGTCTCGAGTCTCCTGGGAAGAGGAAGGCGGCGCATCTTCATTCGACGGGTCCATTTTGTCGTGTAAACTAGTCGCGTTCTATCGGAGATCAGGGCGCATGTGAGGCCCTTGATTGCGGTATTCAATGGACGAAAGACATGCAATCGATGGGTGAATGCAGAGCCTTTTCACGGTATCAGCTGGTCAGCCATCACAGCGCCACAGCTGAGGTTGCTGAGCTTAGGTGGAGGAGAAAAAGAAAGGGGGCAGAGAGTTTCATCAGCACTAACCGAGTATAACCAAAGGCCAACAGCGGCCGCCGCAAAAGGGAATGATTCAATAGCTCTTCAGAGCCCTATCAGGTATCCCAAGAGAACCTCGTTGTCTTTCGTGCCTTCCCAGCAGAAGAGAGTGTTGCGAGTGCTTTCCAGGTTGGAATGATAAAATGACGTAAGGCTCCGTCTCCAGCGGTAGCGTTAGTACCGTGGAGCTGGAGACGGTGCCACCCGAAAGTGGATAAACTTATCGGCACATTGGCGGCAGTACGCTTCGATAGGGGGAAAGACAGGGCAACCTACAATATGGCATTTCACTTCGCGATGATTTCCAAGTGCCTCAAAAGGGGAAGTTATGTAGGATCTCAATGACAGTGAATTTACATTTGCGGTTCCTTCCGGCAGGATTTCCCGCAGTGAAAACATCATCCCGTTATGCGAATCACCCCTCCCACACACATTCCCCCGGTATTGAGCACCACTTAGAGCACCAATTCTCCCTACCTCTGGACGAATGCTCGACAGTTCAAGGAATGCAGAGATGGGTACTTTACAGTATGCGCAAGACATATGCTTTTTATTATATTATTATTATTTCTTTATACATGAGATGCCAATGAATTTTCCCAAAATATACGAGCTGCTCTGAAAATGCGCAGTTCCCCTCCCCATTCTCGATTGCAATGTTGAATAGCCCACACAGCACTGCTTTGACATTAATAACAGGCATAGGTCAGGCGGACACCACAAGACACCTTCAGAGCATAGTTTTAAAAGCCCCAATAGGAAGCTACAGTAGGATAGTCTCGGGCCATTCCGAACTCATACGAATTCGCTCATGCACTGTCCGTATCGTACTAAATGGGTAAGCAACGCCAGTAGGTTGAGGTAGTCAACGAGAGGACATGGGTGCCTATTGACCAGCTCCTGCTCAAGGAGAGTAATATGGCGCAGTCCTATGCCTGTCTACATCGTGAAACGTGAGAGGAGGGCTCACCCTTTTCAGCAAGCATGCGTAGTAGAAAACTAGGCCATCTATAAGATCCCCAAGAATTTAAGCTTGTTTCAACATGGTCGTGACATCGGATGGCCATTTGGTCTGCCCAATCATTGGATTTAGCGATTGACCAACGGCACAATGAAAGGCACCGAGAGACAGCGTCCGATTGAGCGGTGGTGCGGAACTCGGCAGGTGATCCTCGGCGACACGATGGGGACCATGAGCTATCAATTCGAGCTTGTTCAGTGGAGGATCGATCAGTGATCCTCTGATCCTCGCCAGGGGTTGTGCAGCGGGGCCGCCTTTCCCTTTTTTCGACAGCATATCGGGGGTTTTCGTCTCAAGTCAGCGGCGCACAGGGTCCAATACTCCGCTAGAGCCTCCGACCTGCGACTCCAGCAGTTTCAAGAACCCGGCCTGATCTCCCTAGGCCGGGGTTACCGCCCTTTCTCAGCACATCAGGCCAAGCATCAACTGTTCCCATCCGAGACTTTACGCCATCCAAACACTGCATTCCCCAGGTTGTCTGTTCTTGCAGGCCAGAAACGGGCCGCTTCTGTTTAAACCTGCCGTCTGCATAATGGTGAAGAGAGCGCAAAAGCCTCAGCGCATCCCCGACCGCTGCAGGTGGTCTGCATTCCTTCTGCCAGCGTCTGTCGGACCAAAAGGACGGCCAAAACGAAACAGTAAGGCAGGGGGAGCGATCGTGGGACTCTGGTGAGCAGCCATGAAACCAGACCAGAAACCTCACGATAAATTTTAAGGAGTGAGCCAGCAAGAGGTAAGCGCCCAGGGCTCGACGCAGCTAAACTCTATCGACTCCCTTGTCAAGCTGCTAGTGCAGCGAGCCGTGCCTCAATGAAGCAATTGCCATAAGTCATTTATAGGGTGGTGATGTCCTCCATCTCTTGGCTTCGTATGTTCGCCATCGCAACTGCACTGTCGGTGGCGTCTCTCCGGATCTCGTTCATTTCTTCCCTTCTCTTTCTCATGTTCTTGCAATAGCTTTGACTTCATTCCCTTTCCGTCGGGCTTCTTGACATTTCTCCCGCTGAGCGGATAGTTCCATTCATTACACATCGTTGACGATCTTCTATTCTTCGTCAGTTCCCTCTTTGAACTTCGCACCTTCCAGAAATTAGTCATAGCAAACATGATCATTACACTCTCTTCTATCCTGGCTTATGCCGCACTCGTTTCGGCTGGCCCAGTGCTCAGACCGCGTGTGGTCCAGGAACTCAATGAGGAAGCTTTTGAGGAAGCTCAACAGCGGGATGATACAGCTACGCGCGCTTTCAGTGGCGTGCAAATCAAGGTAGACATTGTTCACAAAAACGTATCGACCCCGGCTCTAACTTTTAAATAAGACATCCGGGTCCAAGTGCCTGAGCGTCGATAAGCTCTCAGGAGACTTTAGGGCAAACTTGACTCCGATTCAGGTTGTTGACTGCGGGTCTACCGACGGTGAAGGTTGGGATATCATAACGGCCGGGAAACACATCGACCAGAGTAACGCCATGCTTGTCGTGAGCACCCTCACTCAAGCATGCTTCAACTTCGACCCACGTCGGGCAGCAGGAAACCAGGTGCTTCTCTTTTCTTGTGGAGGCAGAGCCGATGGTGGTTCGTAAAACAACTCCTTATTCGTTTGTGACACTTACTAAAATTGACCTCAGGTGGTATCGCAACAACATCCCAGGAATTTAACTTCGATGGCGGATCAGGACCACTTTCCTTCGAGCCATTGAATCAAGCGGGGTCATGTTTCACTGTGAAGGGCAATGTGCTTGATGTTGCCAACTGCGATGATAATGATGCCAACCAAAAGTTCACCTTTGGTGACGCGGCCACCGGTGGAAATGGGAATGACAACAATAACAGCGGCGATTCAGACGCAAACACGACCTCCGCCGCCGAGGTAGAGACCACTGCTGCTGCACAAACCTCCTCTGAAGCTGTTGAAACTACTGCTGAGGCTGTGGAGACTACAGCTGTGGCAGAGACGACCGCCGCTGAGACTGCTATTGAGACTGCGGCCGCCACCACGTCTACCAGCTGTACTCGGCGCACTCGCACAGTCAAAGCTACTGCGGAAGCCTCCCAAGTTACGGATGAGCCGGTGACAACCTCGGCCGCGGCATCCACGGCTCCTGACGATGACTTCCCCGTAGCGGGCAATCCTGCCGTAGTTACAGACACAGCGACCAATGGAGGGCAAGGAATACCGAACCCAACCGAGGCTGTACCTGTCTCTCGAGCGGGCGGGACGCTAAATCCTACTGCTGTCGCCGAGTCTCAACAACGTGACGATACTGCCACCCGCGCCTTTGAAAGCGTCGAAATCCGCGCCCCGAACGGCCAGTGCCTCTTTGTAGACCCTACTGCTGGAGATTTCAGAGAGAACTTGATCCCTGTTGCGTTGGTTGACTGTGGCGGCACGCCAAATGAGAAATGGGACGTTATCACGGCCGGCAAGCACAACAACGCAGCCGATAGCGCCATCATCGTCAGCAGTCTGATGCAGGGCTGCATCAGCTTCGACGGAAGACGAGCAGAAGGAGACACAGTCACCATGTTCTCATGTGGAGGGCGTGCCGCTGGGGAAGGGGAGACAAATTCTGGTCAGCTAATGCCTTTTATAGGGGAGCTTAGCTTTGCCTTCGCACCGGTCAGTGAAGGTAACAAGACTTGTATTCTACCTGACGAGGCTTCAGAGAGGCTGGTTTCTGGTCCGTGCCCAACGGACGGTGCCCAGCTGTTTTCAATCTTCCCTTGAAACGCTGGCATCGATGTCTAGGTGTGAAGGACCGAGGCGCCCAATACCAATGTACCATACATGCAAATCTCTGGAAGGAATGACGTTCTTGTACTGTATTATAACATTTTTAGAATAAAGCAACATATCATGATCCGTCCGTGCGCTCATTGCCAAGCTTGTAGGTGCGGTCACTGAAGGGGACCTCGACAGGGCTGTCCGGGACGTACACGGCGCGGGCTTGAGATCAAAAGTGGGGCCGGTCCGGCAGCCCACTATGGCCACCCATGGTCCGATCACCTTCCCGGGCATGCCGTACTGACAGAACCATAAGCCTCCAATAGTGATTTGCACAGAAATACACAATCAATCCTTTCTTTAGTATAATATACCTATATGTCCTCTTTTTCAAGTGCTCAATCTGAGAACTGCAATGTCTTCTGACACAATCAACTGAAGGCAAGTGTAGACATCTCCCATCAGACGCAAAGCATTGTATTGAATATACCAGTCCATCTAATTCATTGATGTCTTGAGCCACAATACAAACTGCTACTCCCGTATACGTCGATGCAGAGTTGGTGCTAGTCTAGTTTCTTTGCTCGGAGGTACCAACTTCGCCCTCCTCTGCCTCCGTCTTCCCGTTGGTCGAGGGTTGAACAACCCCCGTCTCAGCATCCACAACTCGCTGATGATGATGCGCTGCCTCAATAAGATCAGGCTGTTCTTCTTTCAGCCGAGCAAATTCCCGCTCAGCATCCCATACCCATGGCGTCTTCGCGGCGAAAAGAAGGTCCAATTCTTCGAGAGTTCTATTGGCTGTCTCGGGGTATAATGCCCACACCATAGGGACAGCCAGAACGTTGCAGGCCCCAAAAATGTATAACGTCTTTTCAGAAATGGCAGAGAACATAACAGGGCATAAAAGTGTCAGCCATCCATTCCCGATGGACCATCCGAATACACCCCAAGCATTGCCCTTGGCTCTGACTTGAAGCGGGAAAATCTCGGCCGGATATAGCCAAGGGACCGTCAACCAGGTGGCACCGAAGACAGACGTGAAGATGAAAACAAAGGAAGCGGCGGCTGCGCCATATGCGCTGGCCTTTGAGTCGTTTCCAGCGGCGGAAGCGTCTTGGCCAAGGCGCGAAAAGGCGCCAGCCAGGAACATGGCGATGCCTTGGCCCACAGCACCCCAATAAAGAGTCCACCGGCGGCCAATTCTATCCAGTGTGAACACACAGATCAAAGTAGCGAACATATAGAAGATATTATTGAGCCCGCTGATCCATTGGCTCTTCTCACTGCTGAATCCCGCGATTCTGAAAATTGTGGGTGCATAGACTGTCACGCCAGCGATGCCAACCCACTCCTGGACAATCTGCAGCCAGATCACCAATTGTACACGACGACCGGTGTGGAGCTCTCCAGATCCAATACCGAACAGCATGTGGAGATAAGAGTTCTTTTGAGACTCCTTGGCTTCTAATGCGACAATGTTGCGAATATCATGGTATTCGGCGTCTGCCTGTACGGCATCCTCACCAGTCGATCCGCGAAGTCTGTGAAGGATATAGCGCGCTTCCTCATCACGGCCCACCTTAACAAGCCAACGGGGTGACTCAGGAAAGAACCAGACAATCCCCAGGAGTACCAGGAGTGGGATGATCTGGAAAGCGATGGGAAACCGCCATCGGATCGCAGAGGCGCCGCCGTCGATGAACGACAGCCCAAACTCCAGCCAATAAGCCACCACGACACCGAAAATGTTGAGAGTGAATTCGATAGCGATAAATTGGCCACGAGAAGTGTGTTCTGCAGTCTCGGTTGCCCAGACTGGGACGATGGCGTTCAGGATACCGGTTCCGATGCCGTTAACAGCACGAGCTAAGAATCCATGAGCTTCAATCCTCATATCAAGAACAGGGGTATCTCTGAAAGCTCCTGCACATACCGCAAATCATCCAATTATGGTTTTGAGCTGAGCACTGAAGACTTGCTCCGATGATGGCCCAGACAGCACCCAAGGCAATCGTCTTGATACGGCCAACCTTGTCGCCAACCCAGCCACCAAGCAAACATCCGAATAACGTGCCCAGGTAATAAACGCTGACAATACCGCCTTGAAGCAGGCTGTCGGTGACTACTACGTCTCCATCGTCGTTCACATAGCCAAATTTCATCAAGTCCACGTAATCCCTGGAAGGTATTAGTCGGTAATCAACGGCTGAACTCCAATGTAGCTGCACTTACTTAGCATTGTTCACGCCTCCCATCATACCTTGGTCATAACCGAAGAAAAAAATTGACAGAGCGGCAACACAATTTATAGCAATGAGAAGCTGTCGCTTCTCAAAATGATTGGCGACATTGAAGCCCTTGAGCCTCTGTAGTTCGCCCATTTTGAAGTATTCCTTGTCTTCTTCTAGTCAAATTGAGTAACGCCTTGGGGTCTGACTCTCAACCTTAACATGAAGTCATCGTGGGTACACGCTCCTTATATACCTGTTCCCCAGAGTCGCCCCAGACCCCAGGAGTATGAGCGTTGTCATGTTCCATTCGAGCGCGACCTCCTCGGTTATGTCGATCCTCCCCCTGACTCATGAAAGCTCCATGGGGAATAAGTGGGCTCACAAACGAAGCTTCCAATGACCGTTGACAGCGCCGACCCGGAGGTGGCCAGGTGATAGCGAAGTATGGCCAAGCGGCCGAGAAAGCCTTTCAAACCCACTCCGTAGGGTATTTACTGCGCATCCGTGCCGGTTCATCGGCGGGAGTGTTACAGGCGCACCAATGAGCTGGGCGAAACAACAGCGCTGCATGGTCGGAGAGCGGAGCCGCATGAGCAGCCGCAGCGCCGCTGACGTCCCAATTCAACTAAAATCGACATTCCAGGCATGGTTTACAATGCTTATATGCACTGAAAAGCCCCCACGCGACAGCAGGGCCTGAAGTCCCGAGTCCAACTCCACACCAGGATCCTCCGACTGACGGAGATGTCCCGGGAATTGGGCTCGGCAACAACGTCTCCAACCAAAAACAGCTCGAATCCGCGATGTTACCACACCGGTGAGATGTTTGCATCTAGCAACATGCAGCTGTGAGCCATCAGAATCGCGGGGAAGTTATTATCATTAGTCAGTATGGTACCAGACCCATAACAACAATGTTGTAGCTCAAGTACATTCCTCGATGTTCGTGCCTCACTCCGGCATCAACATGGATACGCTAAGATGGCATAATTTGCACGTTAGGCAACTTTCAGTAACCCGAGCCCTTCATCCACCATTAGTTGCAATGCAGCGTTTCAAGTCCGGAATATCGCGAAACAAATGGTCCACTACACGATATGTCCCGACTAGTAATCATCCTTGTTTTTAACCAACCATATCACAGCCTTCTCCCAGTGCCTCGTGCCAGAATGCTGTTTTCATTTTCAAAATCGCTTGGACAAGGTTGAAGTCACAATGCGATCCTCATAGTAGAATGCACGTCAAATGAAAAATTCATATTACCAACGCCATGTCCATGCTTGTCACAAAAAGTACGTCGTTCATGGTCTTGTCTGAATGTAAATCAGATCACCATGCAGTGTAGGTCTGCTCAAACAATATAATGCGGTCGTCTCTGCCTTGCTTGCAGCCATCGTAGGCCCACATTTCCTCCCAAATACTCCTCAAGAGAACCACCTCATGTTATAAGCGCTCCGCCCCACACTTCGGGGACAGTTGTACTTCATGATAGAAGTCGTCGGCGCCAGCCGGGCTATTCCAGCCCGTGATCAGATCTTTTTCTTAGCCGCCATGCACCCAATGCTGGTTCGATGCATGACTTCAGGTCGCTGTGATAGCGCTGGCGGGCAGAAGACACACGCCATGCTACTGTAACCTGCTCCTCGGATCGGCCGAGGCGTACAATGTCAGGATGACATCGTCTCCCAGGTTTAAGCCGCTGTCTCCTTGCTCGCCTCCAGAGCCGGAACTTCTGTTGCCTTGGCAGCCTTCAGCTTCGGGGCCTCAAGCTCGTAGCCGATCTCTTCCAACTTCTTTGCCCGAGCTTGGCGACGCTTCTCCTCTTTTGATACTCTGTTGGTCCATGTGGACTCGGAAGCTGGCCGCTCAAGCTGCTTCCCAGCAATCTTATTCCATGCCACCTTCTTGAATCGCCTGTTTGCTCCCTCCCATAACCTCTCGTGAACCTGGGATGGTGGCACCACCTTCACGCGCAAGTTGTGGCCGAAGAGCATATAGTTGTCCATGCTCTTGGCTACGGTCTCAGCTGTGCTGGCCTCGGCGAACTCGATGAAAGCGTAGTGTTTCGCAGCACCGGTTTTCTATTAAGCATAAGCGATCGTGCATTTCTCCCACGGGACTTGCTCGCCAACGCACCTTATTCCTCGACACTCGGAGCTTGTTGATAGGTCCGAATTGGGAGAAGTATTGCCGCATTTCCTGCTCGTAGAACCCATGAGGTCTTTCCAAATAAATCGTCAGCATATTTGAGGCATAGAAGAAGCAGTCAACCTACATGTGACCAATGTAAACCACACCTGGCTCCTCCTGGGAAGTTTCGGCTTCCTCCTTGAGAACCTTTGTCTTGCCCATGATGTCGATAGGCAGTGGGTTCCTTAGGTTTTATTGTTGGTAGACTGGTCGAAGAAAGTTCCTCGTTCCTGCTATTCGATTTTCTCTGCCTGCTTAGGGAGATCGCGACTTCTCGAGGATGGAAGGCAGTACTGAGGTTTGGCAAATGGTGCATGAGGGGTCCACCGAGAGTGCGGAATCCCTAGAAAATTTTGGCGGCAGCAAAAATTGTCAGTCGAGATAAGAACGAGTGGCAGGCTTGGCCCCATATATTTTCACAATCAGAGCAGTATTATTGGCTACTATGAATTTAGCCCGGCAGCAACCCCTGCAAATGTGCTTGTAGAGAATATCGCCGCCTTTCACCGCCGGTAGAATGCGCCTTCGACCGCTCTTACCCAATGGCCCAAGGCTGTTCATTGCAACAGCTTGATGCCTTGCGAATTGACACACATATTGCATCTTCAGGAGGAGAAGGGCACGGTCATATTCATTCCAACGCATATCGCAGCAGATTGGTAGTTCATTCCTAGCCTGTGGCAATCACAGCGATGGCGAATTAGCGAGACACCGCCATCAAGTGGGGTTCACTATACTCGAGGTTGTAGGATCACGCGGGGGCAAATCCTGGGAGAGGTGGGCAGTATAACGAACCCTCTTTCGGAAACGTCGTCGTCGGACCTCTCAAAGCTGAGATCTTCTCTTTAGGGAGAAAGCTCCGTTATACGGACTTCCTTCGGAAGACCACGGAGTGTCAGACACGGCAGAAAGTTGCCTTGAAACTCAACTCGAGCTACTTTCAAGGCTATCTATAGCCTAAAGCTTCAGTGAAGATAATGAGATACCCACCACAGATAACTAAAGATATAAAACGCTGGTCGAGTGCCTACGTCCATATGGATCACCATCCAAATGTCTCTTGCCATGAAGCATCAACGCTTGGCGCTCGGATCTCCTATTGTGCGGCTAGTGTTATCTCTTCGCATTTGACGTCTAAGGGCTAACATGCTCTGTCGAGATTATAGAAACAAGGTCACGAAGGTCCTATCAGGTCTAAGTATCGAATTGGGATGATACATGGGTTGTTTTGCGTAAGTTTGGATTGCACCACTCGGAATTCTCTCAAATTGACATGTTACTCGCGATTAAATTTGTCTACAACCGTTGAATATGTATCCTTTCACAAGGATTAGAAGAAAACAACGAAGAAATAAATGATGCAAACAACTGGTTCGTGTAGTGCTTGATTCGAGCACTCTTTTGCTATGAGACACTTTCTTCCTTTCCAATGAACCCTCCCGTTGATGGATGAAAGGTGCAAACACGATGATGTACTCTTATCTGATCCAGAATCAAACTTGTTAAGGTATACTATGCTTTGAATGTTTCCCGTAGTGTTCAAATTACATCAGTAGCTCAAAGTCTTGTTTTAAAACTTCATCCACGGGGTTGAGGACATAAGACTTGACACTATGATCTGACTCATGTCAGTACGTGTCATCGGCATAGCCGCTTGAGTTGTTCGCCGATAATTCTTATTCCTTCTTCAAATCATGGGTGATGTCGCCTGATCCAGTCGCTCACAACTGCCAATGAAAACCTTCTGATTCAGCCATGATGACGGGGACTGTGCTAGGTTTATCGTATAAGCCTTTGAACAGAGCTGCTGACTGCGGGGCATCAGCTCTTCATATTTTTCTATCCTCGCTGATATAATATAGTAAAAATCTCGTCCCTGATGCCCGGTGTCCGGCATGGGTTGTCATTATCATCCACAGATTCTGACTGACCTAATATCATACTCTGTGTTGAGCTTGAATATCTTGTACACCCCTTGCTGTTGCTCTTCGCAGGATCAGAGTCTTGAATGCTGGTATGGAATTTCTGACAAATCTTAGCGACGTTCTAACAGGGCATTGGGCACTGCTGGAGCTAGTGTACATAGTTACACTCTATGCGGCCACACTCAAAGGGGTTGTTCGCCGATTCAAGCTGCGCCAGCGTGGGAAAATAAAGAAACTGCCTGTCAATCTCCTCGCAGTTCACACCGCGATTAGCATTATCGAAGTGCTCCGCTACCATATAATTGCCCTTCGATATGAGCCGCAACCGGATCTCTTCGACTGCATACTAGGAGTCATGTTTGCTGTCACCTCGATCCAAATGCAGAATACTATTTCTACCGGGAATACAATTCTTGTGCGGTCTAGTTACCAAGCAACAGCACTGCAGATGTTTGTCGGCGCAGTGGGCTCATATGCATACGGTGGTGCTCGGTTGCACAGAGCGGTTATAAAGAATTACAACCAATTCGTCTATATACGTCAAATTATTGGTCAAAACCAGAGATTAAGACTGTTTACAAACTTCCACGATGCATATACTTTGGCTGTCGTCACCGTAAACTATCTGGCACTGTGGGAAGGCGGATTTCCTCTTGGCATTCCCACTCACTTTCTTCTCATTGGAGGCTTTGCATTGTTCGATCAGTGGGTTACAACAGAGATTGATAAAAGGTAGACGGTCACAATCCAAACTCACTGAGAATTGAGCTGATACTGTGCTTTCCAGGTCCTCACATCATTGGTTTATCTTGGATGCTATTGCTAAAATGGGCTTCTGTCAAATTGATACCTTCAGGTCCCTTCACGGTCAACCTGCTGCTCCAGGCTATAAAGGCCACCCAGAGAATGTCGTTCAAAAGACGACATGAATGATTGCACAATTTCTGGCTGCTGCGAAGAGATATCAACCTTGAAGCAACGGTCTTATGTTGTAATCAAGGTTGTGATTTTTCTAAGTGGTTGTTGATCATAATTTATAGCTCAGAGCTTGAGACATGAATGTGACTAGCACGGTGGAGTATAACTACTAGGTTGAAAGACATCAACTTTTGCGTGTTGCACATGTCTACATTTGTGCCTTCCTAATATCTTCGTAGACTTTTGGAAGTCAAATTCGACCCAAGAAACAGAAGTAGAAACGCTACGAGATATGAAAGCAAGTTACTATTAATGAGGTCCTAGGGTATTAATAAAGCTGTTCGGAAAGCATGGCCATCTCAGTCATATTCTACCAGAGTGAGAAAAAACCTACGATAGAAAAGAGGACAAAATTCAGATTGAGGTATACTGATAATTCTTATTTACTATCTTATATAACGCCGAGGTCCATGGTGGGGGAACGCCGCCGCCTCCAATGCATTAATTCGCCTTCTTCTCAGCATAAACCTCCAACCCCTCCTGGACGACGAAAAATGTTGCATGGGCTTGAAGCTCTCGGTCCGGATGAACTAGCTCGAAGCGATAATCTCTCAGGAGTCTGGGGCAGACCTTGTTGATCTCTAAGAGAGCCAAGTTCCTCCCGATACAGAGATGACTTCCTCCACCAAACTATACTGTTAGCCCGAAAACACGAAATTGTTATTCTGGTATTGATTTACCTGGAACATATATCTCTCCATTCTCTTCGCCTCCTCCGGATCTTGAAGCCATCTCTCTGGGCGATACACGTCTGCGTCATTTCCAAAAGTTGGGCGATCCCGATGAAGCACCCAACCATTAACCGCAATGCTCACGCCTCCCGGGAAGAACTGGCCATCAACTTCGGCGCCCTCAGGAGGCACGCGTCGGGTGATGTTCAGGCCGACTGCAGGCCGCACGCGCATGGCCTCCTTAAGGCATGCCTGGAAGTATGGCAACTGCTGCGATTCATTCCATGAGATATTCCCCGTGGGAGGGATCGTTCCCGATTTGACGGCGGACTGGATCTCATCTTGAAGGGAAGCATACACGCGAGCATCGGCAAGAACGTGCCAGAAGAAGGACTGCATCGTTGAGGCTGTTGAGTCGGATCCGGCAAAGCTGGAAAAGCATGTCAGCTGACACATCCTTTTGAGATGCAGCTCGCAAAGCTCATATCAAACAGGCAACTCGAAAACTTACATAGCTCCATGGGCTACAGCAAAAACGTCACCCTCGCGGAACCGCTCGGGGTCTTTTAGATGACCCTTGATTAAACTGGCCAGCAGATCTTGCCTGCCGTCCCCACCCCTCCACTTGCCCTCGCTTTCCTTATCAAATGGCTTTCTCCGCCCCAGCTCCTCGAGTGCCATACGCGTGATGAGGGCATTCTTGGTGTCTAGGCTAGGAATCAACTTCCACAAAGGATTCCTCCGCAAAAGGTGATCCATAAACGGAACCTGTCCAACAATACCATTGTATCGCTGAGAGTCGTCGATCGTCTTGATTGCATTGTCGACATCCCGCCCCTGATCCAAAAAGCCAAAGCTCCGGCTAAATGCGACCTCACCAAGCACATCGAACGCAAACCAGTGCAGCCAGTTACCAAGGTCGAGAACGGGGCCTTTGGCAAAATCTTGAATACCTTGGCTTGCATTCGCAATCCCATCAAGCTTGTGCATCAGAACCTCAATGGTGTCATCGATAAAAGGCGACAGCTGCTGCATGGCAGCCATGCTGTAGGGGACATTGGCGACTTTCTTCTTTTGCGCATGCACATCCTCGCGAACCTCTGTGAAGATGTCCGGGTTCTCAGGCGGAGGGAAGACTCCATAAAAGTCGGTCTTATAAAAACGCTTGCCCGCACTCAGCAGCAGTCGAGCGGCCTCAGGCGACGAAACAGATACTTCGTCGGGGGCAATTCGCACAATTGGGCCATACTTCTTATGCAACGCGATGTGATCTAGGTGCGTTCGAGTTGAGGCCGTCGACAAAACCTTCCAGAGCCGCGACACCGAAGCCAACCATGGTCCCGGGTATTTTCGAAGAGGTGAAGCATATCGCTTGTACAACAAGCGAGTAGCGAATAGAGCTGGTAAGATAACAGCCCAGTAGGACAAAAGGAGAGTCACACAGCCGTTGATCAGCGCACGTGTGGGTGAGATAGTACCACTATCTGTCTCAAGTTGTACAGCCATCTTGTTAGTGAGGAGGGATAGGGCTGAGACTCGAGTATAAAATTCGCGTAACCTCACATACAACTCTTGCAGTTAGAGCAGAACGGTCAAGCAAAACCATCCGGGCCCAGTAGGGCTGCTTTGGGGAGCGGCACGACCTCCTTTTTGAAGGGTGTCGGCCCCCAAAAGCTGTAGTCGAAACCCCTACAGCTCATGACCTTGGTTCCGGCCTAGCTGGAACCAGGCTCCCCAATTCTCAATCATCAGATCGTAATATAGTTCAATCTTTCGGGTCAAGTTCATGCATGTTTCATAGAGCAGCCACGGCCGGACGATCTCACTGCACGGTACCTCCAGGGCCTGGCTTGGAGAAAGTACACGCTGGACCAACCAGAGAACTGCCGATTCGACAACAGGCACGGTCCTAGGAGGCAGGGGGTTGATCTAAAATGCGGAGGGAATGCGGAGAAGGCCTCGAGACTAACGCCGCGACTGTGTGGCGGCGAACAAGACCCGTCTTGGCGCCGGTTCCAGCGGTCACTCGTTGAGCTGTCTAATATATTACCAAGCTCTGTAGCTTCATCACCATCGGTATCACTCAATGCAAAGAGTTCCGACATAGAATACTTGAGCCATTGTTACTTAACTCCACCACAACATCAAAGACAAAGCCACGTCGCGTCATGATGGGTTGATTAATGTTGTGGCCGACTTAACTCGTATGATCGTAGATATCCAATATATCGGCTCGTTCCTCAGAACTAAGAATGACTGTAACCAGAGACGAACCATGTTAGCGTCTGTGTCACTGACTGCAGTACACAAGGTTCTATCCGCCCGTTTCATGCCGTGGAGGGGAATGGTTCCTCCGCATGGATTAAAAGTGGATGGTCAAGAACAAAGGTAAGCATAGGCATTTTCCCGAACGGGCTTCAGATCTGTTGCCGGTTCCGAAGCGCCAGGAGTTTCAGCGGGCTATCGCTTACTTCATCGTGACCATGGCGAGTGTCTAGTGAAGATCGCAACAAGTCAGGCAAATGGTCAAATGAAAGCAACATTACGCGCGTGCTCAACAACAGCTATTTCGGATTACAAGGGTACAGGTGGAGGGATTGAACAGTATGGTGAGACAATCTGAGTGAATATGGGAAGTGAATACCACATGACTCCGCACGTGCTCCCGTGTCCGGTAGCCGATTACCGAGCGGCAATTGACATCATCCGTGGCCGGCGTAATTTTTGCTTAGAAACCCATTGGTTGTAAAGCAAACATCAACATCTTCACGGGGAAAAGGCTGTCCTATAACCCACATAGAGTCACGATGCATCCCTTGAGCTGCACGCACTCGCAGTCGGCAGCGAAGGTCTTTGTCCAGCTTTCAACTCGACGATGCATAGCTTCTACGTCAAATCCGGCGCCAATACTTGATATCCTCCTACCGCCGAGGACCTCCCGGCCTGTTCCGCCACGCCTTCCGAAAGCCAGTTACCAGGCTTTCAGCAAGCCGCGAGCCAAGAAACCGAGTGTGAGGATACCAGAGCTTCAACATGTGAGGGTTAGTGGTATTCAGAGACGAATGTTCTCTGCGACAAGTACGCGCGGAGCTACTCATGCCGTCTTCAATCCTCAAAAGGACGAAGATGGCAAGGAGATGATGCTCGAGATCACACCTCGAGCAGCGAAGGTGAGCATTTCCCATCAACGGCTTCTATTATGGAACATTTGTTAACAATTTGAGAAGCGTCTCTCTGAGATAATGATTAAGGACTCGAACCCGAACCTCGCGCTTCGCATACAAGTCGAGAGTGGTGGCTGCCACGGCTTCCAATACTTGATGAGCCTCGTTACACTACCCCCAGATCTGCCGACTGCACCAGCTGAGCCATCAACTTCTCCCGAAGAAGGTGCAGACTCGGGCAAAATACGCGAGGACGATACTATATTCACTTATTCCAAGGAAGAACAGTCCGGCGCGGATTTGACAGCCCCGAAGATTATACTAGATCAGCCTTCGCTGGAATTGCTCAAGGGGAGCAAGGTTGATTTCACCATGGAGCTGATAGGGTCGCAGTTCAAAATTGTGGACAATCCTTTAGCGACGAGTAGTTGTGGCTGTGGCACAAGCTTCGATATCAAAGTATAGCTTTCCAGGAAGGGAAAATGTAAGTCATAGCCTCAAAAACCGACAACTGGGTCCTTTGTGTGATATCTCAACGGCTCAATAGAAAGTAATGTATCATAGAGGGGAAATCCCCACACAGCCAGTGTTGGCTATGCGCAGGTGAAGCTTATGATTAGAGGTGCTGGGTCACGACGCCGTGGACGGTCGTAAGTGTCATAACAATCTTACATTCATATATCGGTAATAAATGGTAGTCTTACCTAATGAACGGGGATAAACAAATCACGTCCAATCACACGTTGGTAATAATCGATGGTAGTAAACGGGCGTAAGCAAATCATCAATTCCCTGAGACTAGTGCTCGTGCTTTTGTTGAACGCCATGCATCCATGCAGAGTATCATTCCGAAACTACAACCAGCCAATTCCACTACCCTAGTTCATCTGGCGGATCAGAGCGTTGATGTTCTCCTCGCGGTTACCCAGGTCACCACCCTCGATGAAGTGCTTGAACTTCCTGGTGTGGAAGCCACCAGTGGGGTTGCTGAGCTTGAAGGGCCACAGGAAGTTGGAGGCCTGCTTGAAGTTGGGGCCGACCGTGTAGATCTCGTGGATGAGATCCTCAATGCAGACGATACCGTACTTGCCGAGGTTCTCCTCAATGATGGAGTTGTCGGTGAGGGCAATGCGCTGCTTGTTGATCTTTCCGTATCCGCGCTTGTAGATGAGCTCCTTGACGCTCTTCAGGTTGGGGTAACCGTAAGCGACCCACGGCTCGATGACCTTGATCATCTCGGTGGTAGCCTTGGTGACACGGATGAAGACACCGTTGTTGATCTGCAGGAGACGGAGCAACTGGAGGATCTTGCGGGGCTTAGGGGCGATCTTGTTGATACCCTTGATGCGGACAACGAAGATCAACTTGGCCTCAGCAGGAACGTAAAACTCGCCGCTCTGCTTGGCAACGCGAGTAAGGCGGACCTTTTCACGCTCCGCCTCGCGGTACTCCTGAACGTACTTCTCAGCACGCTTGAAGATGACCTGGCGCTTCTCCTTGTTGGCCTACAGAAGTACTGTTAGCTCGAGGTTCTTATCACACATATGAATCCAAGCAAGCAAATGTCCGTAAGTTGAATCAGACCCGAAAGATGGTATAAGTACGACAGCATCGACAAGGTCTAGTCGAATGTGGTGTGTTGTGCATCATGTCGTAATTTGAAAGGGGAAAAGGAGTACAACTAACCGTCTTCTTCTTCTCGATCTCGGCGGAGCGCTCAGCGCGAGCCTTCTCCTGGCTCTTACGCTTCTTCAGGAGGGTCTCGGGGACGAGGACCTGGTCCTTGGTGGGAACGGAACTATATCAACTTAGGTCAGTACGTAGTCCACAGCATACCGCGGTATGGATGGAGAGCGCCGGTGGAGAATTGTTGCTGAAGCGCGACATTCTCTGCATTGGCTAACTCGAGTAAGATGAATTTAATCGGTGAGTGCCTTGTCGGTAGTGCGAGAGCGCATTGCGCAAAAGCAATTGACCAGACGCAGCTCTCATCCGACAACACCTCGGACATGGAGCCCAAGAATAATGCTCGCATCTTACATCAATGCTTGAGATAGGTGAGCCCTCGATCTCGTAGCAGTTGAAAAGCGGCAATATATTTAAGGGAGAAGGGCAGAACACCTTCAACCCCAACACCCCGTGCAACATCTCTTAGTCTGCAAGTTGTGTTTCAAACCTGCGAGAAAAAGGGAGAGGCACTGGAAAGATCGAGCTGGCTGCGTTGCTGCCCATCATCACGACGGCGAGCAATGCGTTCCAGCGAGAGGACCACGACAACCCGCAAAACCCTCCAACATCCGGACAGGGACAAGAAACAAATTGGGAATCTCCATCGCCATCATCTTCAATCAAGGGGGGTGAACATACGTCGAAGCAGCCATTGTGTCGGTGGTTGTTGTCGACGTGAGAAGGGTCGTCGGTGGTCGGTTTGCTGGGTGCTTGAGGAAGCAAAATTCTGGTCGGAGGGGGGAGAATACTGAAAATAAGGTCGGCTCGGCGAAAAAGGTGGGTCCACTTAGGGTTTGAACGTGAAATTTCCCAACGCTAGGCCGTTTTCGCCGGACCTCACCGCCTAATTCGTTAGGGCAGAAGTGGAAACCACAGCAATTTCTGCGATTTGGGCGACCTGGATCTGCGTTCAGTGCCTCGACAACCCACGATAGTAACGAGTCCCCCAGATCAACCATCAAGATGCCTCCCAAGAAGACTGTGCGCCCTGCGCAAGAAAACATCTCCCTGGGCCCTCAGGTCCGTGAGGGTAAGTTTTCCCTCATTTGCACGTTGGTGCTGCAAAAGAAAATCAAGAAGACCTTTGGACTGACGAAACCCCGCCATGTACAGGTGAGCTCGTCTTCGGCGTCGCTCGTATCTTCGCCTCGTTCAACGATACCTTCGTCCATGTCACCGATCTCAGGTTGGTTTGCCCGTGAAATCCCATCGATGCAACCCGGTTGGAAGGGATCAGGAGGCATTTCTGGTCTTGGAACAATCGGGAGCTGCTTTTGCTTGACATTGTGGTTCTGAGGCTAACATTCTGGGTGATTCCAGTGGCCGCGAGACCATTTGCCGAGTTACCGGCGGTATGAAGGTCAAGGCCGACCGTGACGAGTCCTCCCCGTACGCTGCCATGTTGGCTGCTCAGGACGTCGCAGCCCGCTGCAAGGAGCTCGGCATCAATGCTCTGCACATCAAGATCCGTGCCACTGGTGGTATGTTGACACACGAATATCTGAACCAAATGGAAACGAAACTAATGACATTGTAGGCAACGGCACCAAGACTCCCGGCCCCGGTGCTCAGTCTGCTCTCCGTGCTCTGGCCCGTTCTGGCATGAAGATTGGCCGTATCGAGGACGTTACCCCCACTCCCTCTGACTCTACCCGCAGAAAGGGTGGTCGCCGTGGTCGTCGTCTCTGAGTACGAGGCTTCGGTGTTGTTGTGCAGTGGAAGAGCGGATCATGGAATTCTGGGATGGACACATGGTACTGCATATGGGTTTCTCTGTGGCGTTGACACCTACGAGGAGAACGGCTTTTGCCTGGTCTCCATTGCTCTGCCTTGTCACATGATGCTTATGGCACAGCTACAGCAGAAGAGAAATGATAAAAAAAGTCCCTGCCTTTAAGGCGAAGAATTAGTGAAAAACACAGGTTCCGTCTTGATTTGTGCATGCCATGGGGGTCATTCAAAACCTCTCGTTCTAGAATGTTGCCCTGCAATAGCCATAATGTCCTAAGATAACTGCACAGTTGTGCTCCCGGGGCTAATGTAGCTGAAGTAGTCAAAGCAAGCCGGACCAAATAGGCTACATGATCTTCAGCTTATCTTTCTCCGCCAGGGTATAAACGTTAATTGTTGAAGGGTAAAAACCTCCAGTGTTAAAAGTCGTACTACTCATTAGGACCTCCAAGGTTCTTTTTATTACTATGAGTTCAACAAATTCTACCAAGATAGTAATTACTTGTCGAGGAGGTAATGCTACCCTTGTCGACCTAGCGATTGTTACCCTGGCGGAGGAGCAAACATTCTATCATCAATTGGACATGACCAATGACAAGTTCAAGGAGGAGTCAGCGAAGGCATCATAGCATCACTAGGAACAATAGCCTGAACACCTTCAATGGCACTATCAGGAACTTACACGGACATGAATCAGCAATATCGGAACCAGTTATGAAAAGTTGATCATGTCACATTAGTCTATTTTGTTGAACTCGCTCTAGATGTTTGAGTCCGTAACAGAACTCAAACCTACTTGAAGGCGGGTTTCAAGGCCCAAATAGCTCTCATACTAGACCCACGTTGCTCCATCTTTGCAACCTTGTCTAATGCAGCCTTGAACTCCTTAGCCTCCTGAGTCCCAGTACAATATTGATTGAAATGGTCGACGAGCAGTTTCGACGGCACCTGCCCACCATGACGCCGGATGAAGTTGGGTATCATTTTCTCAAAATCTTTCGCTGTTATGCTCCTGTTTGTAGGGACGGGTGTTCCAGATCGAGAGCTGCCAGGGCTGCGGCCGCTTTGAAGACCTTGACGGTCAGCGATACCAGCGAGGACGCTCGCCGAACTGGGACCCCCCCTGCCGCGACGCACATTCGTTGGACGGCCGGCTTCGCCAAACTCTCCTGTCCAAGTGACAGTACCAATGGGAACTCGGCGAGCCTCTTCCCCTGAGCGTCGAAGATGCGCTGCCGCTTGTGCTGCTACGCGGTTTGCTTCCCGCTGTAGCATACCTCGATCGGCTTGAACGGGCTTTTTGCCGTTAACGATCTCATCATGCTCAAGAGCACTCTGAACCCCAGATCTCGCAAAGATCCCTTCCATCAATCGATCCTCTTCCTCTGGCGGTGCCTCCTTTTCGTTCTTGTACTCTTCCATACCTGCGATACCAGCGATACCATGAAGGTCAACGTCATCGCCAGCTTGATCTGCTTCATTTTGTGCCATGAGTGCATGTTGATCCTCGGGCATACGAGTTGTTGCACCAATGCCTGGGGCAATAATAGACTTGGGTTGAACCGCAGCCTTGAAGTTGACCTCGCTGCCTTGGAAAAGCTGACCTGTTTCAGTGGTACCATCCTCGTAAGATCCCAGGGTGAATAAGTCATGAAGATCGCTAAGGTTGAAAGTCGTTCGCTGCTTGGGGTCCTTCAGCACCTTGTTTGTGAGGAACTGTTTAAAGATCTGTCGATGATAAATTTTCTCCTCGATCGTACCAGCAGTCATCAAGCGGTAAATTGTAACCTCTTTCTTTTGTCCCAGACGCCACGCCCTCTCACGGGCCTGAACGTCAGTTGAAGGGTTCCAGTCTGGATCAAAAATTATCACACGATTCGCTCCTGTAAGATTGACACCTAGACCACCCACTTTCGTCGTCAGTAAAAAGACGTCCAATTCCGGATCGTTGTTGAATCGGTCAACAAGGGTCTGTCTCTCTTTGATGGGTGTTTTGCCATCCATTCGAAGATAGTGAATACCGTCCTGGCGCCTGACAAACTCCTCGATGATATCCAACATTTGAACGCCTTGGCAGAACAGCAGTGTCTTGTGACTCATGCGCTTCCACATATGCAAGAGGGCTTTAACAACCTGCATCTTGCCTGATTTGCTCGCCGCGCCCCATTTGTATCCTATCTTCGTCTTCAAGCGAGGATCAAGGAGATCTGGATGATTGCAGATCTTCCTCAAAATATCAATACCATAAAGGGATTGACGAGTCCTGTTCAGAATCGCATTCATCTCTTCTGATTTCAAGAAAAGTTCGTATGCATCCCGTTGCTGCTTCGACAGCTTGCAAAATAAGACTTGCTCGCTCTTCTTCGGTAAGTCTGCAGCCACATCGACCTTGAGACGTTGTAGCAAATAAGGACTGATTGTCTCTTTGAGAGTTTCTGCACACTTCTGCGCAGTCATTATCTGAAGATTGGTGGCATTGGCATAACCGCCTAATTTGATAGGTATCTCGAACTGGTTTCGAAAATTGACCAGTGTTCCAAGTCGCATCGGATATATGAAATCGAACAACGACCAAAGCTCAGTCAGATTGTTTTGCATTGGCGTACCAGAAAGAATAACACGATTCGCAGTTCGCAACTCTTTGCAATAGATAGTAATGGCCGTATTCGGGTTGCGAATCTTATGGCCCTCGTCTAATACTGCATAGTCCCAGTCGACAGGGATGAGGACGTCCCCATATGTCTGTAAACCCGCGTAAGTCGTAACTAAGACATGACCCTGTTTGACTACACGGTCGACAATCTTTTTGGCCGCCTTGCTGGACTTTGTCTGCTTCTGCCTGTTTTCCCAGGAGTACTCGACATCTTCAATGCGACCCTCGTTGCCCACATTGAGCATACCGCTTCCAGAAGAATGCAAAATTGAGACACGAAGAGGTGGCCACCATCGGTGAAATTCATTGACCCATTGCCTAAGCACAGTGGCCGGGGCGACAATAATGACGGGTTTTGTCAGCATCTTGCTATAGTGCAACGCTGCAACGAACGAGATGACTTGGACTGTCTTTCCGAGTCCCATCTCATCCCCAACAATGCCTCCAACCTTCTGTGCATAAAGTTCAGCGAGCCATTGAACGCCGGTCTTCTGGTAGTCAAAGAGAGATGGGAAAATATCGCCAGGTAGTTTGAGACCATTCTCAAAGACGTGGTCGGGTTGATCTGGAGAGGGCTTGAACCATTCCTCAGTGGCGTCAGAGGCATCGTCGCGAATCTCGCCAAGTCGATCTTGCCGCCGTTGTCGAGCTCGACTGCGTCTCTCGACCCAATCCGCAAGACGTTTCTGGTACAAAGATTCATCGCCATCATCGATTCTGCTAAAGTCGACTTTCTCATCAATGTCAGTCGTGGCCTTGGCTGGTTTCTTCCTCGGAGTGACCCGGGTCAGATCCGTCATGTCTTCGTCAGTATCCTCAGCAAACGCTCTCGAGTCTAAGCTCTCTGCCTCAGATGCGTGCGTAGGTTCGAACTCGTCAGATGAAGCGGCTGCATCTCGAACCTTCCGCTTCTTTCTGGGCCGCAAGGAAAACTCGCTCTCGACTACAGTCCCTGTGTAATCTGACTCTTCTGCAAAACCAGGCAAGCGAAGGTTCTGGTGCGATCGAGGCTGATCGGCAGACTCTTGCTCCTCCAACTCCTCGGCAACAGCTTCATCCTCAGCTTCGATGATAGCATTCGCAAGCTCCCCATCTACGCCCTCTGGTCGAGGTCCGCCAAACTTGGCAAATGGTGTGATCTTTCCTGTGCGTATGAGAAACTCTCTTTGCGTCTCGTTTGGTAGTCTCTTGTTGCCTGCAGCGGCGGCCGACTCTTCCTCTGCGCCATCTTGATGTCGCTGCTCAATACGAGTATTGAAATCGGCTATATCTTTATCAATCAACTCAATCTCCGCATCAATCCGAGCAATTTCTTGTTGTATACGAAGCTTGAGAGTTGTGTTGCCCCATGCGCCGCGTAGCTTCTGTTGTTGTGATTTCTTCTGATTCTCCAATTTCAGCTTATTCGCTCCTGCTTTCTCAATGCGCTTCTGATCCTTCTTGTCTTCAGCGTCGATGAGAGCCAGATTTGCTTGAAAGGTGATATCGCGCTCGAGATCATCTTGGTCGCGGACGTTGGCTGTCAGGTTCCTGAGCGCAGACTCTTCGTCGAGATTGTCCATATCGTCCGCAATGGAGTCGTTGGGTGAGGAGGCAGCCGGTTGAGGGTCGGCAAAAGTGACTGTCTTTGACTCGGAGTCATTGTTCGATGCGCCGCCTTGTGACTCGCCGGTAACGTTGCCAGCTTCATCTAAAGCCATGTTTATAGATGTACTATGATGCAGCCATGAAACATCTCGCATGCGAAACACCAAACCACCTAGACTTGAGCGTAGCGGGGTTGTCAAGAGTCAAAGAAGAAATGCGCCTGGGGAGGAAAAGAACGGAATGCTTGAAATTGTAGAGATTAAAGATTGTCAGCTCCTAAAGCGAGCTCCGGCGAGGAAATTATCGTGTACTGGGAGGAGGGTGGCGGAAAAGGGAGAGTCGAGTGTTTTAAGACTTAGTAATTGCCGGGTGAGGTTCTGGGGATTTTCCAATGCTGGGTGCAGTAACTCTGGTGGCTAAATGCGATGACGCATAGAAGGAAGGCAGCAGCAACGACCGGCACGCCCGACTCGCGCGGTACCACGTGACAGGCTGGTGTCTCTAAAGAGGTTGTTAGCGATAGATGCTTGGCAAGGCAGCTGTCTTTAGACTACCTACGCCTAGGTATCTACCTAGGTAGACTTGCACTTACTAGCCAGTCTAATTCTTCTAATGCTGACCTGAGCCTGTTCTCCTGCGATTCTGATCCTTCGATCCTTAAAATAAGTAGCCTTCAAGCATAATCATGGATTCATGTGTGATTTATCAACAGGGTCTAGCATCCATACGGAAAGACAGGGTTTGTACAGTAAGGCAGAGCGCTACACCATAAATATGCCCCCTGCCCCCCTGCTCAACGTAACCGACAGGAGCCTCAACTTATGAACATCTCTGTTCGAGGATAAACATCCATTCTTGAATGTTTCTCGGTCATCTGTAATGAACAGATAGTTTCGGTTGGCATACTTTGCACTAACAAGACTGGATATGTGCGTGCGACTCTTTGAACATTTAAGCTCGCTTCGCAATCATCACACCCAATGGCCAGCTGCGCCAAGTCCTGTATTGCTTGTTGCGTGAGTGAATTCGGAGGCGATATATGCTGCGGTGATTCTTGCTGCCTTGATGGCCAGTTCTGCTGTGGGGATGGGCTATGTTGTTCATCGGAGGACGCGTGCGGTCTTGAGTTCATCGTCTCCAACTTCACTACGCAATCATCATGTCTTGCTACCGCATCAAGTTTAGGTGGAAGCACCCTTACATTCACCGAGTCAACTAGCACCTCATCCTCAACGACATCCATAAGTACTCTAAGCTCAAGTACTGCAAGCTTGTCTTTGTCATCCCCTACAAGTTCCTCACCGGCAAACGGCTCTGGTAATTCGTCGTCATCTAGCGGACTGTCCGGTGGTGCAATCGCCGGAATTGTCGTCGGGATCGTTGGTGTCATGGGCATACTTCTTGTTGCAGCGTTTCTATGGCGTCGCCGCCGTAGACAAGGACCGCCGCCGCCCGCCACACCGGAGACCTACAACCCGGCAGGTGGCCGACACGAGCTTGGCGCCACTGCTGACGAGGAGCTGGACCGTACAAAGAATTTGGCAGAGGCCGATGCTGATCATGGTCTGCATGAAATGAATGTCCTCCCGCCTGAGGCTCCAGCCGAGGTTGTCTTTGAACTACCAGCAGAGTCTCGTCCTGTGGAGATGAGTTCAGTAGGGAACGACAAGGAGAACGTGGTGAGGAGGAGACCAACATCGTGAATTTTTCTCGCATATGCAGCATACCATTAGGGCAATTCTAGGGCACTGCGGCTCTTTTTCCAAAGTTCCATCGTTTGATTAATTATGGGATCAGATAGTGTCGCTCTACGAGGACCATCAAACCATACCGTACGAAATGATCATACCTAGCGGCGTAACCAGCATTCAGCCGCAATTCCTTATACAGGCACATACATGATCCCAAATACCCCTCATGGTACTACCTGATCGGATGTCCCGTTTGCGTGCCCATCATTCGCTTCTCAACAATTCTCAATACATACCAACTTTACGCTAGGTACACCGTAGGTCGGTGAAAGACTTGCCTGCAATCGAGAATCTTGTAGCTCGCTCGGAGTTGCTCTCTGGGCTCCAAACCCTTGCAGATTTTCTAAGGTTGTGTTCCATTTCTCAAAAGCCTAAATACTCTCTACACTCCAGTTCTGGTCGAGAGCCGTCGCGAATATGTTGGCAAGCCTTGCAGCGAATAGCTCTGTCAACTTAGGATCCATAACAAAATCCTTCGATACGGAACGTTACAACTATGATGAACATATCAGAAAACGGGAAGCATTTGGGATGGACGACATAGAAGGCCTTGTTCGAAACGTAGCTGGTAATCCAGATTGCAAGACTCTCCATATACGACTGTTTAATTGTAATCCTCAATTCGGTATAGGTGACCAACTGGAGTTCGATAAGTTGATTTCTGTGACGGGTACACCTCGATGTGCTTACGCAGACACTGTCGGAAGATACGCTATGAAGACTTGGGTATATGGTGACAAGCTTCTGAAGTACTTCCCACCTTCAGTCATATCAGCCAAGGCGGGTAGGTGACAGCGAGTATTCATGCAGTTTACAGACACTTATTCTACTTGTTAGGTCATATCCGCATTCTCGATGAACCATGGGGGCATCTAGATGCCTACTTTGGCTGGTACCCTGATGGAATGAGACTTTCCACACACCTAAGAGATAGCAGCCCTGATCTAACAGAGACACAGCTAAGCCATTTAGTCAATCTTGTTCAGCAAATATGCTGGATGAGTCTTGTTCTAAGTGCATCTAGAATCGGGCCAGAGCCTGCAACAGCCGGTGTAGTTCTAAGCAATCTCTACCCACCTAAACCCTCCACCACAATGGCAACTGTTGATCTAGTAGTCAAATACACCCGGATTGCGGAGGACCAAGAGTCTCTGTGTTGGCTAAAACTGTTCAAGGAGCCTGTCCTTGCACTTGGTTTTCCCGTTCCGTCGCGCACAAATGAGATTGGACTGGAGATGCCATTGAAATTAATGGCTACAATATGTGGCGCTCGTCATTTCGTCGATTTTCAAGGAGGCATCCTTATAAAAGGCCTCTCTTCCATGCTGATCCCCACGGCAAGGCTCAATGGTGGTAATATCGTTCAATGGCACCTAGTGTCCAAAGAGTCTGGGGATGATGAAGACATAAGGCTATCTTACTTGGAGGGATTAAATATATGCGCAAACCGTCTCACAATCAAAGAACTTAATTTCGAATCGTTGAGTAAGACTCGAGCGGTATTAGGATGGTGCAGGTGGACGAAAACGATTTTCGATGACCCGAATTATTCTTTCGATGAAATCACGTACACTGGTCTTGTTCCGCAACACGTCCGACAATTCAACTGTCAGAGTTCAATTTAGGCTTTCAACAGTTTGTCTCTGCTGGGATGAAATTTTCGCTGTCTTCGAAGCCTCGAAAATAGATTTGGAAACGTGACGAGGATTATAGGGCTAACGTCATTTACGCATCACGTACCCCTGTGTTGCTTTTCAACCCTTCCGAGGATGACCGCCGGGCGTGGCTCGTGATGGCTTCTGATATTATTCTATTAGTTGCACGACATTGGATCCATATAGGTGACGCATTATGTCAGCCTCCCAGGCTTGACGGCAAGAGCTCCAAGGATGTACTCCTCAACCTTCTCTTTCAGAGCACAACAGCGCAAAGCGAGCAATTCACTTTGATGGCCTGTGGGATCTGGTCACTCCTGGAACTCTTTAGAGATGATCTCATGAGCAAAAACCAAGCAAGTGGAATAGCTGAGTTCGATTTTAAGACTAGAAAGGGTGGTCTTCCGGGGCTCGAATACATGGATCTCATGCAAAACAACGGCAACGCTCAAGTCAAGCAGACTCATGTGGGGACAACAAATGGTGGCTGGCTCCAACTCATCCGTGACATTGACTGCCTTGTTCTGTTTGGATCAGGCTTCGGAGATGTTATCCATCCATCAGAAAAAAGCCAGAAACAACTATGTGGCCGTTGGGGGAACGGCCTGCCCACTGGGAAAGATTATCTGGCAACCTGTTCCAGTACCCTGCTCCATCTCTATGAAAAGGCAGACTGTAAACAAACTCATGTCTACCTTTCATCAAACTCGAAACTCCAATGGGATCAAGGGGAGTCTTGTCTCTTTGAAGAATGTCCAGATAAAAGTCGAGGGTGCGGATGTAACCGGCTTCAACAAATTGTGAAAGGCAATGGTATCCAACGCCCAATCACTACGCTTCAAGAAGGCAGTGCACTCATATTTGGGCTCAACTCTACGCACTCTGTTCGAACAGTCAGACAGCCCTCTACCAGTCTATACATCCACAGTAACACCAACTTTTCTCATTACGGCGAAACTGCCAAAGACCAGGTGTCCAAAACGGATACTGGGGAACAGCATTTCAAAACACATTCTCAATTGGCAGCGGTGCAAGATGACCACGAGATGAATGGTTTCGGTCCAGTGGATTCTGATTAATTCATTGATGACGCATGTCAGGCATCTCGGTAAGAAATTCAATTACTTCAAAGTGCCCCTTCGTTCTGATACGCCTGGTGTCGTCAGAGAGTTTATGGGACCAGAGCAATAGCGTTGACTCACAGTGGAGCTCCCGTAAAGCTGTCGTATTCACGAAGCTTCACTGTTATGAATTCTAGTCTTGGGCAGCAGCGCTGATAGGTGAAGTAGTCAATCAAGTCAATACCCAGCAGTGAACGGGGGCTAGTCAACTAGGAGGTTGGTCGTCAATAGGAGACGTTGATTGTGGAAGCCAATACTGTAATAACCCTGACAAGAAAGTTGGCTGAGGTGCCCAAATCTGAGGTTGCCATCTTGATAGAGGTGAGCAGGCACGATATTAATAAATATTTGAAGTGTCGAGTCTCCTAAGCTCACCCCAACCCATAAAACACTATATCACAGCGATTGTAGTATACAGCTTCTGTCGCGGCTTCTGCGGCACGTTTTGCTCTCTTCCAGTCATTTTCTGACGTTTGAGAAGTCCAATATCAATCCTTAGTACTCTCCAGCACAGCCTTGATCATGGCATTTCCAACTTCGACTGCACCCTTAAACCTTGGCTCGAAGAACTTCTGTGTGACTTTGAATCTCTCCATCCACGTCTCGAAATGTCCTAGCGAAACACACTCTGCCCAACCCCGCGCAGCGAATGTAAACTCGAGGTCATCAGAGCGGAAAGTGTGATCCTCGATGGCAATACGTATAGCGTCATCCAACTTGTCGTTATGGCGAAAGAGATATTCTGTGACACCGAGCCACAAGCGGAATAGTGGTGTGGAGCAAATCATATGATCATAGGGAACGATGCCCATGGCGCTCCAACAGTCAACCATAGCCAGCAGGGCTAGGTGATTGTTTGGCAGCGGTGGGCTATCCGGCGTTTTGCCCAGGCTGAAGCGGTCCAGGATCTCGTCCTTCAGCAGCGGCCGCTCCTCCCACTTGGGGCTATCCTCAGCTCCAAAGACCTTCTTCTTGGCGGCGTACACTCGCTCACGCAGCTCATCCTGCCGGCCCTCCAACATGAGCTTGTAGAGCTCGGTGGTCGACTTGGCATACTGTGCGATCTGTTTCCGTGCCTCGGGGTTCAGGATCGCAAGTCCGGCATACACATGCCAATTCTGGGAATAAATCCGCAACATCAGGTTGATCTTGACGTTTTCAATGCCGCCGACATAGCGAGCCCCCTCCCAGGGGAACTGCTTCATTTCATGCCATGCTTTGCCCATGCTCAGGAAGGCGGCGTGTGTCACGGCCTGCGTATCTGCGGTAATACGATCATGCTCTTGGGCTGAAAGATAGACGTGCTTGGAGTTCAAGCAGCTGAGAACAGTCTCAACCTTAGCGAAAGACTCGTCGGAGGCGCGGTGCTTGATAAGGACCTAACTCGGATCTGTTATGGCCTAGGCTCATGCGAACACTGATAGGGACATGCTTCACTTACCAATGGCTGACCGCGTGTGTCAACGTTTGGGCCGTGCAAAGAGTGGCAGGGAACAATGTCGACATCGGGTGGGAGGTATTCTTCAAATGCCGCGATCTCGGGAGCCTTGCATGATGTTTGACCGCCTACAACCGCACTCAACTTCGTTGCTGTGTTACATTTCACGTAAGAACGGATTCTATTCAACAAAACGCATATAACACAGGCAAGCAGGTCATACATGGGCCGTATTCTTTCACAACATTGCCCAGCGCGGCAGCTTCGACGCTGTAGATGATATAATCGCTTGATCGAGAAACGAGATGACCGTCTTTGAGAATTTGTACATTATTCTAGACAACGTCTCAGCATGGGTTCCCCGGTTGAGACATAGCGGGTCGAGGAGCACCCATACAATTCCAGAAAATTCTTCCGTTAAGCTCTCGTATTTCTCCTTCCTGTCACAAGCCACAACTCTGATTCGCAAACCTGGTTAGCAAGATCGTCGTGGGGTATAGCAATTGTATGTAAAGCTGCGACTCTTGTTAGCAGATGCCCCAAGTAGCACTGAGCCAAGCAAAGAATAACAAGATAGCTGATTTCAGACAAAATTTGTAAGGTAGCTGAGAATTTTCATCATGGAAAGAACTCGCCTTAGCCCGGACCCAGAATGGGCGATCGAGCCAGGCGAGAACGATACTCTAGCCAAATGCACTCAAGTCATCATGGTAAAGGAAAAAGGTAGGTAGACAAGAAGATCAGGAAAAATTGTGACTCACCAGATAATGCAAGTCGCAGCAGACGCAATAACGCCCTAGAGACGAGAATGAAAACACCAATTACCTCCAGCCAGCTGCGGAGAGCCGGCGGGCGTACATCTTCCCCATGTCGCCCATGCCTATCAGGCCGATTACAAAGTTCTCCATGCCCTTGGGGGCTTTCGACGACGGGCTGACCATTTTCGCCGGACACAAGCAAGCTGAAAGTAAAGAAATAGGCGTCCAGAGGACTGCTCACATCCTCACAGCTTTCTCTTCCACAGTCGCACTCTGAAATCAAGGTTCGGAGCGTGAAGCTGTAGTTGTTCCAGAAATATGTTGTAGAGAGGAAAAGGTTCCAGCGTGACGTGAGAAATTTATTTTGGCGAAAGAATCGGAGCTGTAGAAGCTCCGTGGAATAAAGTGGTCCCGTAACCGACTAGCAAAGTTGATGTCCTACTGCCTAGGTAATACGCAGCTTGTTGGGCTGCTCTTAGTGAGAACTTAGCGTTCACCTGCTCTTAGCTGCAAACCCACTCTGTAAGTTGGCAAGCAACCGCCAACACCAAAGCCTCCCCCAATTCTTTAATGACCTCGATTAAGAAACAACTATCTCACTTTCGATAGCAACTATAAGTATTAAGGCTCAGTGCTACTTCTTGGATGGCTATTTTTCTTTTCGTCTCATCCACTTTCGAGTCACAGTGATGGTACAACATAGCGCTGCATTTCTCTACGCTGAAAGCATCATTACAAGTAGCCGATTACAAGAGTCTCGAACATCCCAGCTGACTCTCACGTAAAGGCTAACGCAACCACGTCTTGTCGAGATGAGCATTGTATTCGCCCTCGGATCCAATGGGTCCGGCCAGCTCGGTATCGGTCATAAAGAGGATGTCTCTGTTCCCAAGCAAGCACTCTTCCACCCTGAAGACCCAACCACTCCAATCACAACGGTTGCCGCAGGCGGGAACCACACCTTACTTTTAACATCATCAGATGAGCTTTACTGGAGTGGCGATGCTTCTACAGGAGCCTGTGGCCCAATTGCAAAGGCCCAGCCTAATGTATCCCTTTTTCAAAAAGTCACTTTTGAAGAGAGCGCACCTCAAGGGGCTGTGAAATTGATTGCGGCCACTTGGGAAGCTTCTATTATTGTCCAGGAAGACAGCGAAGGGAAGAAAAGCGTCGTCTCTACCTTTGGTCTAGGTCAGAAAGGTGAACTAGGCCAGGGGCAGTTCGTTGTTCGCACCCCGAAAATCAGCCCTGTGCCCAACTTCCCACCGCGAGGAAGCGAGGTTGTGGACCTAGCTGCCTGTATGGGTCACGTAGTCGTTGTCCTCAGTAATGGCGATGTGTACGGCTGGGGCAACGGAAGAAAAGGCCAGTTGGGGCTCCCAGAGGCGGTGTTATATGAGCCACGGAAGCTCGAGGGCGTGAACTCCCCCGTTTGCCGGGCAGTTTGCGGTAAAGACTTCACATGTCTTTTTGGACCTTCCCAAAACGGCGACATTATTGTCCTCGGCTCTGACAAGTGGACCATCAAGTCGGCTGCACCATCATCAGCACCGGGCTGGAAAGACGTGGCTGCCAGCTGGGGCAATGTCTTCATGCTCATGGAAGACGGAAGTCTTCTTAGCTGGGGTCGTAATGACCATGGTCAACTGGCCCCAGGAAATGTTCCCAAATTGTCAAGGCTAGCCGTTGGCAGTGAACATGTGGTAGCTCTATCTGAAGAAGGCGAGGTGCTGGCCTGGGGCTGGGGTGAACATGGTAACTGTGGGCCACAGGTTGACAACAACGACGTCAAAGGGCGGTGGAATGTGATCGCATCTTCGAAATATATCCCGCCTGGTACTCGTATTACAGGTATCGGAGCCGGTTGTGCAACTACCTGGATTGGAATTGGAGTGTCAAGCTAATAATGCAACCCGAGAACAACATCCGGCCACAGACATTTGAACGAGGGCCTCGAGCGAACGTCTCAAAGCAAGGGTATCAACAAATCCACCGCTGAACAAGGATGCCTTTCATTTTTCTGAGAAGAGACCGAATTGGCGAACCTATTGCATGATTAGTCGAGGACAGTCTCGCGTTGTAGTCTAGTCCTAGGTCACCCACCTGAGAGAGCCTCTGAGTTGGTTCCAGTCCGGATGGTAGTCGGTCAAGAAACTCATTCTGGACCTCTGCCGATGCTCCATAGTGGTTACTAATACGCATAGTGGAAGGGTTCTGCGGTTCATTATTAGTTCCCCGAGCAGAGAAGTCGAAAAGAGACGGAAATACCGGATCATTGCTCGCATCCCATTCCAGTCTAGCATTCTCCCCTTCATCCTCATCGTCGTCTGCATTGACTGGCTCCCATTGGTGGTCGTCGTCTTGGGGGAGAAACATGGACTCGGATCGCAGAGTCGAGGGTGGTTGATTGGGAAGTGGCCGTATCTCGAATTGTGACGGACGCGGTACACTAGGTCTGGGAATGGATGCCTTCGCCTTCTGACTACGTGCCGGTTCCGGTGGTTGCGGGTTGTCGTTGGCAACAACAGAGGCACTCCGACTAGATGCGGCCTCAAGGGCTGGTCTGACATGTTTAGCTGCAGCAGCCCGACCCTTTCCTTTCTTCTGAGTGATGGTGCCTTTCTCGCCAACGGTCATCAGGATAAATTCGCATATTATCCCGTCACCATCATAGGATACCTTCATCGGCCGCCCTGGCCTCGAGTAGGCAGCACTTAATGAGCCACTAGTCAATCCAGCATGGGTCAGGATCGCTCTGAAGTCCTTTACGCTAACAATTATGTGAAGCTTCTCTGGCACCGAAAGATCATCGAATTCTTCTGCATCCACCGCGATGGATGTGTGTAGTGGCTTCTTCAAAACAGCTTGCGTGACATTAGTATAGTTGCGCTAAGAAGACTATTCACAACACGCTTACCCTCGTTGTTGAGGTTGACCTGCTTCTCTGTGAAACATGTAAAGTTGACAACGCCATCATCTTCAGTGTTCACATCGAGCAGCTCAATTCCAGGCCCAAAATGTTCCATGAGCTGGCGTAAGGTGCGAGAGGAGATGGTCCAGTGATAGATAGCTTCATCTTTGTCGAACTTCGCATGAGTGGGAGCTTTGAGTTCAAACGGCAACCTGTGGGTTGCAGTAATGCCTGTCTGACTGTCAGGATTAGGATCGAGAAAATGGGTTATGGTATGACGGACCATTCCTACACACCACCTTCGCAATCAATCTGCTCTTCTTTCCGGGGCCATCATCAATGGCTACATCGCATCTCTCTATCGTAGTCTCCTTGTCTCTATCTCTTGTCGGATCTCCTCCAGTACGGCTTCTGAAGATAGATAAAAGAGCCTAGAAAGTCCAGTCAGTCCATAACCAAGTACGAAAATTTATCTCTACAAACCCTGATATAGACCATGCAGAAGAACCTCTCGCGATATTGGGTGTTCCCCTCAAAAGAGTACCGTGAGAAGAACCTATTGGCAGCGAATGTGAATGAAACATACGCAGATTTGGTCAAGTTGAGCGCAGTGAGAACCAGCTAGACTTATGATCAACGAGAGCACTAGATGTGACAATGTCAGAGGGAACGAACTTTGTCTTTGCGGACTTCCAATGAGACGTCGTCACTGAATTTTTGTATGCACACCAGGACATCGTGGAATGCACTGACACCTTCCTCACTGAGTGTGAAGTTGACAAGGGCCATGGCGGCGTCGGGCTCTTCAGCTGCAACCACGAGATCGCAGCTTGCTCTTGCCGATACTCTTTCGTCGTGCTATACACACAACTTATGACGGTTCAGACAGAGGCAGTTCTCGTCAGGTCGTCCTTAGCTGTGGAACAAGACATAGAACTAGATCCTGAGATCTCTGCGCTGTTTTCCGGGTCCTTGCAAAGTCTTGCGGGCAAGATGGTGCCTGCCTGTTCAACTGGAAAGGTCGCTCCTGCCCCGGCCTGTGCCTGTGGATGTAAAACGCGACCTGTAATGCTGGCAACGACGCGTGAAATCGCCGCAATCCGGGGAAGCACGCCGAGGCGAACTAGAGCCTTAGCGCCGACATTGGAGCCCAGTGGACAGGCTCGGAGCTCAGCCCACTAAACAAGGCTGTTATAGCTGTTATAGAAGGGCAACCACTGGAATTCAGCGTCCTAATCCGAGTGGCCCAAGCTCCCTGACCTCCAATGACATCAGGGACTTTCTCCATCCACAGCTCAGCTCTGTTATGCATCGTAAGAACCTTTCATTCCGCCATTAGTTGCGCCGCTTCGCAGGTATATTCACAACATCTCCAACGACGGTCACTTTCCTCCTTCGCTGCTTGCCATCATCATTCTCACGTGTATAATACAACATTTATATCGCATGATGCCTTACTAAGCATATTCCCACCAAGCCTCCCGAGGAGCAGGTCCACCCCACCGACCGAGTTCAGCACGCGACGCGTTTCTTTGTCAATCACAGTCTACACACCAAATCAAAAGTCCGAAAGTGATTACGACATCAATGGCATCCTCCTCTCTTATTCTGCCCCAGGAGCTCTGGTGGCTCGTCTGCCAGGAGCTCGTAGCTCGGCGAGACTTCAACAGCCTTTTCAACTGTGCTCTGGTATCTAAGGACTTCGCTGCTCATGCCCTTCCCCTTCTCTACAGGTACGTTCATCGCTACAGCGCACTGCGTCCACGACTCTGTTTGTGTTTAACAGGCTCTAAATCCGTCTCTTAGCATTCACGAGCTTTCAAGTGCGAGCATGGGCGAGTCCACTACTGCAGATAAAGTAAAATGGGCAAAGATGTGGCGGGCCATCATCCTCTCAAGCACCGCTGAGACAGCATACCCGTATTGTTTATGGATCAAAGCCCTAAGACTAGGCGATCTTGACACATTACTGCAAGATGTGGCACCGTACCCGGTTTTCAGGACACCTTTCTTTGCGGGAGCAATGGAATCTTTTGAATTAGTGAGTAAGACTTCTAAGACTCGTCGCGGCCAACCGATCCTTGAGATGCAAAAGATCGTGGAGAAGATCGGAGACACGATCACCGAATTTGTCAAGGATGCAGCAGACAGGGAGAACAAGTCAGTTGCTCTGACTAGTCTGGAGGGGCTATTTATTCCGACGCCTTTACTGTCGCTATGGACCTCCCGCCTGGCAACTTTGTCCTCTTTGACACTTCGTGATGGCTCCGTCTTGACCGGTGAAGTAGCTGAGGCAATTCACGTCAGCTGTCCAGCCTTCAAAGAGCTTGTCTGCTTCAACATACTTGGATCCACAGTCGACGAGGACTTGGCGGCCTTCATCCTGGGCTTGCGACCAAATAGCCTGGAGACTTTCAGTGTCCTCAGCACAAACCAAATCGGCCAAGAGTCACTCGGAGCCCTACAATATCACTCATCTTCTCTCCGGGAATTAGGATTGTCTAATATCCAGAAGGAGGCCTTCCCACATCTTAATGCATTGAGCCCATGCGATTCGCTCGAGTGGCTACATCTTGAATCAAGCAGAGATGGAATGACGAGTAAGTGGGCTACGGAGTCCAAGGATACATTTCTTGAAGTTGCCTCGTGGCTTAAGAGCTGCAGCAAGCTTTGTCGGCTAGAGATGTTCCGTGTGCCTGGAGCAGGTACGCTTCTTGCTGATGTACTGAAATCTCCTGAGCTGCGGCTCAAGTCATTGGAACTCAGCCTGTTGGATGATGATGAAGCATTCTACCCAGCTTTAGGTAATCAGATCGGTCTAGAGCGATTCTCTTTTGTGTCGACGGATGAATTCCTCCAGACAGCAACCCCTAGGCACTTCGCCTTCTTGAATTCTGTCTGCAACTGTCGTAATTTGCGCGAGCTTGACCTCATGCAATTTTCAATGTCACTTGCCGACCTCGTCCAAGTCAAGGATACCCTCTCCAAGCTCGAGGAATTCAGTTTTGACGGGGAGATGCTCTCCGATGAGATCTGGAAAGCTCTTAAGCAACTACCTGCACTGAAAACGCTCAATATCAATGGGCTCTCCGCATTCTCTTTTGAAGGAATACTCTCTTTCATCCAGTTCCTACAGAGCAGTCCAGCGCACAGAGGGTTCCGGCTCTACATCATGAACCAAATCGGCGAGGCAAAACTCTCCGATGATGAGGAAGTGCTTCTCGGCGGTCAGATGGCCGCGGCCGCCGGTCCAGATGGCAGGCTCGATCTGACTTATTTCCGAGATCCAGATGAGGAGATGTCAGAAGAGCTATCTGATTAGGAGTCCAACAGACGAATACGACATTGGCAGGAATGGCATGGGGCAAGGCAGCTGTAAGAGGCTGTCTGCTTGCTTAATGACTTTAATGAAAATAAATGTGCAGACAAGGATAGCTTTCAAAATGGCAAAGTAGATACCTTACTCTTATATCAGAACATCAAAAAGGCAAGCAAATGCATGTGCTTCACGGGATACATGCACAGCCTACGAAAATGATAGAATGACCACATGTGAAGCTCTTCAGATGCTGATCAGCCTGCGACAACCCAGCTGCTACCCACCACAGGCAAATAGCCCTCTAGTGATTGGTGGCAGGGCGCTTATCCCCTTCACCGAGTGTCGCATGACCAGCGGGCAGTGATGTCTTAGTGGCGTAGTGGGATAGCGGCAATATGCAGCCTTACCGGCAGGCAGGGAGGGAGACAAAAGGGTAGCTTAGCTCGTGCACCTACACCTTAAAACGGCTTCGACCAACCTCTCCTTCTAGCTCTCCCGCCCAGTTGACCGGACTTGTAGGTCCATTGAGCATACAATCAGTCACGAAAATGGTATAATGCTCTCATTCTGAGCCTCAAGCTCACTTAAGTGAATAGCTGGCTAACCCTCGCTAGACTTCCGCCAGGACACCGCTCCTGGCATCCTCCCGCCGCTCTCAAGACTCCGAGCGATCGGACCGTCAAGCAGAGGCCGAAGACGATGCTCTGCACGGCGAATCCACACAACACCAGCACCGTTTCCTCCCCGATGGCCCCTGGGCGATCCGACTCCGCGAGATAATCATCTTTATCTGGGCGCTTCTGGCCACGGCCGCTGTGATCATTCTCGCAGTATGGACCCAACATCGCCAGCAGACGTCGCCATACGTCAAGCCTTCAGGGAAGCGCAACCTGGTCTTCATGGTGTCGGATGGCATGGGCCCAGCGTCGCTTTCACTGACACGCTCGTTTCGCCAACTCGTCGACGACCTACCATACAGCGACACCCTCACGCTAGACCAGCACTTCTGGGGCACGAGCCGGACCCGATCGACGAATAGCTTGGTGACGGATTCCGCGGCAGGCGCAACGGCGTTCTCATGCGGCAAGAAGAGCTACAACGGAGCCATTTCTATGCTTCCTGACTACACCCCATGCGGCACCGTGCTTGAGGCAGCGAAAAGAGCTGGATATAAGACAGGACTAGTTGTGACAACAGATATCACAGATGCTACGCCCGCCTGTTTTGCAAGTCACGTACGCATACGAGCAGAGAATGACGCGATTGCACTGCAAGAGATTGGAGACGGCGTACTGGGCCGCATGGTAGACCTGATGCTGGGAGGAGGCAGATGTCGTTTCTTGCCAAACACAACAGAAGGAAGCTGCCGCGCCGACGACATCGATGTGGCCAAAATTGCGCAGGAGAAGCACGGCTGGACCTATCATGACGACCGCGCTGGCTTCGACAGCATGGCACTAGGCAAGAACGTCTCGCTACCCGTGCTCGGCCTTTTTGCAGATCATGACGTTCCTTTCGAGCTGGACCGCCGTAACATGGCAGATGTCTACCCGAGTCTGAGCGAAATGGCCACGACTGCATTGCGGGCGTTGGAGGATGCTACCAAAGACAGCGACCAAGGATTCTTCCTTATGATCGAAGGAAGCAGAATTGACCATGCCGGCCATATCAATGACCCAGCTGCACAGGTCAGAGAAGTCCTGGAGTATGACAAGACTTTCAAGACTGTTGTGGACTTTCTGGATAAGAGTAAGAGTCAGGGCGTCTTGGTCGCCACGAGCGATCATGAGACTGGCGGCCTCGTTACTGCACGGCGTAAGTGCTCGACTCAGTCTCCCCTTGGGATATCCCGCTTTTGAGCTCGCTAACATGGTTCTTCGTCTAGAAAATCCGAACGAACTTCCCGTGTATAACTGGTATCCTGCGGTCCTGGCAAATGCCAACGCATCAGCAGAGCACCTATCTCGTCAGCTTCTTGAGCATATCGATCAGACTAATTCCAACCCTGACTCCACTGAAGACCTTATTGACTGGATCAATACACATCTAGTCATTAACGGACTTGGCATCACTGATGCCCTCGAGGATGAATTGAAGATTGTGGCATCGTATCCCGAAGCATCAGTGACAACTCTCTCCAAGATGATCAGCGTTCGAGCTCGTGTTGGCTGGAGCACTCATGGCCACTCGGCTGTGGATGTCAATGTATACAGCTCCGGAGGCCCAGGAACAGACAAGATCCGTGGCAACATAGAAAACACGGAGATTGGTAAGTTTCTGCGGGAATATTTGAGCGTGGACGTTGATGCCATCACAAAAGAGCTCAACAAGAAGACCGATTCCATTCCACAGTATGCGAGTAGAGCGGAGCAGAACGGATATGAGACTGAGGGGCTTCCCATGGAATGGGTTATGTAGCCTCGTTGCATTGGATCCTCCTACGTTCACCAAGTGTGGAGGATATGGCGTTCATTTGCATATTGAGGATGTTGGGTTGGCTATATAATGATAAGATTCTGCTATTTAGTTTCGTTCATTTAATGCAAATAAGATACCCATATGGATGAGACACCCGAGCTCCGGGCCGAATGTACTCTCGATCTCCTTGCCATCCGTGCCGATGTCATGTCGCCCGCCACCCGACTCCTATCCGCTCGCTCCCGATTCCATAGCGCGCGTCAGGCATGCCCAATCCTGGCTCGCCTAGATAGTTATTGCGACACTCCCAGCCACAGAAGTCGCCCGTGAGCAACACATACGTGTTGCTAGGACTTGGATCGCAATCCTTTGGGAGGTCAAAAGGCATTGTGTCGATGGTTTCTGGCTGCCATGACGACCTGTCGTCTATTCGGGAAAGCTGAGCCAGCAGCGTATGGCAGAAAGCATATGACAACAGCGTGGACGATGTATGTCCACAAATGGAGACTTCCAGAATGTAAAAGCACATATTTTTTTATTTTTTCATAAAGGACGTGGAATCGAAGGGATGTTCCTAGCAGAGCGGGCGGTCGAGTGACGCGATACAGGCTACCGCCTGCAGAATCGACTTATAATAGACCAGATCATACCGATATGTATGAGATCAAAGTAATCAATACAACAAATATGTCTTGTAGACAAACAGGGAAGAACAAGGTATCTCGAACGTGATATGTGCCTGTGAAAACGAGGCAACAGCCGCAAGGACTTGCTTCCAGCCCACTATCTATAACTTCGTTTGTATAAACATTTAAGATGACAGCGCTCGATAAATATAAGTCTTTGAGGCAGTGACATGCTAGCATATTTCCATGATTGAATTCGAACTCCGTTTCTCCTGTGTTCCCGGCTTCCAGACATTTCCACGGAAAGTATTGTGCGCCCTTAGTACTTGTCGTAAGTTGTTAAGTGTTCAAAACGAACTCCAGGGGGACAGTGTATAGTAAGTCCGTTGTTTTCAGGTGAACTGTATCATTTGGAGTTTGAAGCTAAGTATTCAGTAGAATTCGCTGGTGTTCACAAACCACGCTTTCTGTGTGTTCCGAGGTTCAATTTTGATGTCAAGTCTGTCGTCGCTGGAATAAGAAGTTTGTCAATACGTCAGTCAGTAAGTAAAAACGTAGTACCCAAATGTTTGGGGTGTTTCGCTTTGTAAAACTGAGATGAGCCGCAGTGTCACAACCGTCACTGTACAAACCCCCCAAACTGCACGCGTTGAGAAGTTCCGTACCACTACTACATGAATGATCTGTATTATACAACTGTGACTAGACGGGCTGTGAGGTTGCAAGTCTCATCTATACTTGATCGGATGGTATTTCCATCCCGTTGGATCCAATGCCGTTGGATCCAATGTCCTGAGACGCCATCCGTGATATGGATCATACCCTAGTGATACCCCTTACTCAATACACGTTAATGTTACAAGCTGTGCTCAGAACAGTTTCTTCCCTGATGACCGAAACAGATCTAGACCTGTGTCACCACATCAGCCACGCCAAAACCGACAGCCTCTTCGGTAACGGCCACGCCGTGAGGTACTGCAAGCGGCGCAGCAGTGAAGACGCCCTCGTCCTCTTCAAATTCCTCCATCGCAGTTTTGCCCTCTAGGAAGAATAGGTCTTCCTTGTTGTCGCTCTCTGGAAGCGGAATGGCGCAGGCAGTATCGTAGACCTCCTCATTGAAAGGGAGTGTCAAGCCGACATCGTAAGCTTCCTCGGGCTCATAAAGCATGTGATGTCCGTGCTGACGGTAAACATGATAGTCCGAATACGTGTCATGTGTAGCGTCGTCCCAAGTATTCATAGACGGTGGCAGCAAGGAGGAGAACACCTCGAAACGAACCCGAGGATTTGTCTTCAAAGACGCATCGCTAGAAAGACATTAGCCAGAAGCTTTTCTGAACAATTTCTCTTACTGATCGTACCTCCGACCATCGCAAATCATTTTCTCTGAAGCAAGGCCAACCACTGCCTGTTCGGTCTCTCCAGCATTTTGCGCGACCAGACTGGGAGATGGAGGTGGCGTCCAGGGCGGACGAATGAGAAGATCTTGCCTGTTCATGGTTTCGTTCTCTCCTGTATGAAGGCCAACGGTTCCATTCTCAGAAACACGGATCGGACTGGCTGGAAGGTGCCCAGAATAGCGCTTCATAGACAGCTGCTCGCTTTGCTGGGCAAGGGACGAGGCCGCCATCTCATCCTCCTCAGCATCCTTATCGAAATAGTAAGATCTCCTCAAATGCTCCTCGATGATATCCATGACACTCCAGTGGGAAGAAGATGCCAACGACAGTGGCATAGACGAAGCGCGAGGGATACCTGGTCGAGGCTAACATCATTAGCAAGAATTCTCACCAGTTTCCGAAGCAAGACAGCTTACCAAGGGCACCGGCCGATTTCCCCAATTACTAATGACTTTGGGACTGCAGATAGGACGATGCCTGAAAAAGCCAAAGCCCCAACCAACAGCGGCATGAGCCGGAATATCCCCCTTGGCAATCCCGTCGAGGCTAAGGTACGAGCGAGCCTCCATTGTTGGCCGACACGAGTGACAGACTTTCAGTCGGCACTCCTCTGACTCTTTGGGGGACCAAGGCCGTCGATTATCGTCCCTAGCAAGTATCTCTGCGAGCTTGGTTACGGGGATCCTGCAGCTCTTCAGCCTGGTTTCGCGGAGTTGTACTTGAGCGACTTGATTGGCCTAGGCAGAATGCGATTAGCAATAGGCTTGTGTTGGTTTATGGAGAAGGAGGAAATACATATTCTCGCTGCTGAAGTATAGTCGCAATCTGATGAGGAGAGTAGTTCTTCATGCCCTCGGCCGTAAGCTCCTTGTTGAGGAAGCTGTACTTATCTGAGCGCTCCTCAGGGCCACGATAGGCAGGCTTCACCTGCTCCAACAACATGACTCCAATATCATCATAGGCGACCTGAAATAATTTAACGAAGCTCACATCTGATTCCGTCAAAAATCTTCTCACCTGCTTCCCATCTTCGATTTGCTGCCTCAGCAACGCTTCACGATCCTGAACACACCGATACAGCCAACCCTGCTCGGGCCGCTGCTTGCAATTGTCGCAAGTCGCGCCTTTCGCGTAGAATCGGGTCATGATAATGTGGCTGCACGTTGGCTTCCAGGGAATACGTGGCCGGTAAGTCGTGAACTCGCTCGTTGGCAGTGGTAGGCCAGGAGGAGGGCTCAGCGTTGACACCGGAAGCTCAGGCAAGGCATGACTGAGCCTCGGAGCCGGTGGCGGCGATGCCATGGCGTCGACGATGTGTTTGATGGTGGTCGGAGGGTTATTTTCTGTAGCCATCTGTTGGTGCGACCGGTTGCAGAAAACGGAGATCCAGATGCTTTTGGAAGGTGACCATAGAAAGGAGTTCAAGCAAACTGAGGCGTGACCCATCCAGCGTAAACAACCCTTCCAGGCCACCCATGTGAACGGGTGCGCGTTGGCGTCGTGATCGGATGAAATATTCTCATCTGTGATTTTCTTCGCTGCCTATTGTATAGTGCAAATATCTAAGACCTCCCTCACCATGCAAATCGCTGATTATGCTTATTATGGGCGTCTCCTTTGTCAAATGAAACAGTCGAATGTGTTTTTCAGTGAACATTTTCCATATTAAACCGTGTATACATCGTGATTGCCTCAAGACACTGTGTCAGAGTGAAGAGGGCAAGCACAGACGGCAAGCTACGACATCAACCAAACAAGTCTCACTCTGTAATTCCTTCAGGTATTTCAACCAATTGAGAATTACTGAGTTTGCTCTGGAAGGTCTGGCCGAATTCGACCTGCACCTGATATATCCAAAAAGGAAAGCTGTGATGTTGAATCAAGAGAAAGAGAAGAAGGAAAGTGCCATCGAGCACAGAAGTGAAATGAAGCAGTGGTCTTATCAAGAAAACAAGTCCACTAGAGTAAGAAACAGAAGATATTGCTTGTGGGAGCTTGCTGAAGCACTGACTTCAAAGCAACAATGCCAATGGACAGAATTTTGTCTCAACAGGTTTTCGTCCACAGACTTGCAACTTTGTATGAAGAAATGTCACCTTTCTGGAAACCTTTCCACGTTTTCTCATTGTAGCAATACGGCACTGAGAAATGGCGAAGTTCAGGTTCAATCGAGTTGCATGCACTTGCAATGCACCGTTATGATGAATGCTTGAAGAGCAGGCATTGGTGAGGAGTTGCCAGTCGATTGCAGATTCAGATTGATGGAAGATGAGATGAGATGAGCTAAGAGGGACCTCGGGACATTCGGCAGCCTGGCCAATCAGAGCGCACGTCATCTCAGAGCTACTTGAAGGTTCAGCTGTTGTGCTGATGTTGTTTGCTGGATGGGGAAAGCGGCCAACGCCAGAGTCCGTCCGGGCGCGTTGCTGGTTGCTGCGGGCTCTTCCACCACCTGCACGGTGCACCCACCCCCCAGTTTCGCTTCACGGAAAGGTACCTAAGGGTGGCCAACCCCCCAAGTAACCGCACCTTAGGTAGTTCCTCCGACCACTTCTGCCGAACCGTGGAGAACTCATCCTCTTCACCTCCTCACGGGTACCAGATCACCTCCCGAGGCCCTCATTGTTTCAATGTAAGTCGTCCGACCCCACGATCCTCTCACAGCTGGCACAGTTCAATGGTTTTGTGCTCTCGGGCGGGCTTCAGATCGACAGCGCGCCGCTTCCCCTCCGCCGCCCGTCGCTGTCCCGCAACCCAGCCAAACAGACGGTTGTAAACAAACCATTGGGCCAACGCATCTCCCCTTCAATTGCGCCGGATCGATTCCCCCTCATCCATCTGCGCAGAGTGAGCCCAACAGAAGCGCTGACATTGTGTGTGAATCCAGCAGCGAGCTCCGCCCCAGTTTTAAAATAAATATATGTTGATCTGACACACGGCTCCGCAATGTCCGTCAAGATCGAGCGAGACACATTCCAGCAGGGCGGGAAGGCCGCCCTCGCCGGCGCTGGTGGAGCTGCCCCCGGCGGCCCTCTACCCGGTACCAGCGGAAAGCACCCCTTCGCCGAGGCCGTCGGTACAGCAATCACGGGCGGGAAGCAGAATGCGGGCACAAAGGGATATCTTGCTGTACGTTTAATCTGTTGATGGCGCCGATGTCGCGGATGCGCGATGGTGGTGTCCAAAAGGACCAGGAAAATAGCGCTGACCAGTTTCCCCACGTGCAGGCCTATATCAAGCAGCTCGAGGAGAACCCAATGCGCACCAAGATGCTGACGGCCGGAACTCTGGCCGGAGCGCAGGAGTTCCTCGCATCATGGCTAGCTAAGGATCGCAACAAGAACGGCCATTACTTCACATCGCGTGTTCCCAAGATGGCCGCATATGGCGCTCTTGTCAGCGCTCCTCTCGGCTCTTTCTTGATCTGGCTGCTGCAAAAGGTCTTCAAGGGCCGGACAAGTCTGAAGGCCAAGATTCTCCAGATTCTTGTTAGCAATCTTATTGTAGGTGCTCCTTGAAAGAACCGCACATGAAGCCGCCCCTCTGGTATAACCGACTAACACTCTTCTAGATTGCCCCTATCCAGAACAGCGTGTACCTGACGGCAATGGCCCTAATTGCCGGCGCCAGGACATTCCACCAGGTGCGGGCAACTGTCCGTGTTGGTTTCTGGAAGGTCATGAGGGTCAGCTGGGTCACCTCCCCCATCTGCCTGGCCTTCGCCCAGAAGTTCCTGCCCGAGAATACCTGGGTACCCTTCTTCAACCTGGTGTCGTTCATCATCGGCACCTATATCAACACCGTCACCAAGAAGAAGAGACTTGCGGCACTCCGCAAGAAGCACTTCGGTGACGGCCGATCTGGGTCCATTGGCGGCCCTCGCCCCGATGATTATCCCCCCATTGGCCCAAACCCCCCTTACTAAATCATTCTTTATGGTGAACAAGGACTGGAGGCCAAGAGGTCAGAAGAAGATATTGAGAGAGCAGGCTGTTGGGTAGTAAAGTGTCGGGGTTACCAGGGGGGGAAATGTTCTGGTGTGGTCTATGAACACGGCAACTTCGTTATGTTCTCTCACATCAGTGGACAGCGCTTGATAAATAGGACTCGAAATCTATGAAATGTATAATTGATCTTGTTACGTTACTCATGTCGGGCCAATTGTGGGCTAGGTAGACCGGTAAATAAACGTTGTTCCAAAGTTACTGCATCCAATGCCTTCCAACCGTCCCTCAACTGATAAAGTGCTGCAATCAGCCCGTTTTGTGATGCGTTGTAAATACTACGCGATCAATGATCGGGTACTGTGACTGCTCTGGCCTATTGTGGTCTTGAATCTTGGTTCCCAAATGGCTTCGCCATGGGTTACCATTCTTCGCCTCCATTACCTGGAGAAGTTTCTCTATGGCACGAGGTATTTGGAGTCTGCTACTGCACCATCGCCTGCAAAGGTCTGATCCAATGCGGCTACTCATTTTGCTTCTGAAGCCAGAATGCTGTACATCCATAATATGTCGTAAAGCCACTTGGATTGGGTACGCCAGACGATTGGTAGCACAGTTGAATCACCCGATGCTGACAGCAGTCAACGTCGCCCTCATAGATGGGATCTCATCACTCTGCCAGCATAATGGGTTCCTGCCCTTCAAGCATAAAACCAGGGCTCCAATATTCCCATTCCGGAGCCTGCTTGTCGATCCAGAGCATGCCCTCTCCAAGCAGGTCCTCTAATGCAGTCTGTGCACGTGCACGAGGCCAGTTCAGATTCACCATCAGCATGGACACACTGACATAGCCGAGCACCTGAACTGCTTCCAGAACAGCGCTTTGGTCAGTGTTCAGCTCCTTTGGCACGGAGCGAATGTACGGCTTGCTGCCGACTTTGATGACCGAATAGGAGGACCCCAGCGGTTTGAGGGTTCCAACAGCTCGAAGGATATCATCTCTTGTAAATGTTAGCTCTCTGGTTGATGTTTGACACGAGAAAATGCCAGTCTTACTCGGCTATTTCTGAGGCTCCTTCCATGCGACCTCTCATGATGCGCTCTCTGACTTTGCGGACCTCGATGAGTCCACCATTTTCCTCTCGAGTTTCCGAGCATACTTCAACAACCCGCACGGCCAATTCAAAGTAGAAGTCATTGACAGACCGTCCCAGCAGCTGCGACCATATGGAGCCACCACCAGATCCGCTGTTGCTGCTGGCTAGAGGATCAACACCTATGGCAGAGCACATGCGTGCGAACTGAGCCCGAAACGATGGATTCGACCTGATGTCCTTTGCGTGTGTCTGCGCAAACTGCTGTAACAGTGACCGGAATACCGCTAGCTGCGTCTCCAGAGCTTGGGCATTTGTCGACCGGAGAGTAGATCCATGGCTGGCGTACTGAGCCGAAGTGATGCGACTTCGGTCAAAGGCCGCCAAGCCTACACCCTTCCGTGACATTTTTTCAATACTTCGTTATTCCATTTGTCCATGCATGGTGATTGAAGCTGTCCTCCCAGTCCTGTCTCGTGACGTTCACCCACATGCAGCCTACGTGCTTATCGCAGCTGTCCGATAACGAAGTCATCGACGTCCACGTGACCGGATATTTTCAGGCTAGGCCCAGCTTTAGGTAAGCAAGTGGGGAAGCGCTAGCGTCTCGCACAACCCTCATTCGAAAATTTGCTCCCGCAGAATACAAACCTGCAATCATCGAGACGACTGCATTCGCGATACCCTCACGACCACACCCCCAGCCGTGAAGATGTCTAGCCCACAGAGCGTCCAGTGCTTCGGCAAGAAGAAGACCGCCACTGCCGTTGCCACATGCAAGGTCAGCTCTCCTCCGAATCATCGATTGCTACGAGTTGGAAAGGGAATCTAGGTACTGACTGTTTGGAAAATTCTAGGCCGGCAAGGGTCTCGTCAAGGTCAACGGCCGCCCTCTCTCCCTCGTTGAGCCTGCGACTCTGCGATTCAAGGTACGATACACTACAATTCTCCAGGTGGACAGGGAGATGCTCGAGAGCATCTGAGCTCGGATTGTCGAAAGGATATGGATGTGAGAAAACGCGGGACTAACTCGCCTCAACCCAGGTCTACGAGCCCCTCCTAGTCCTCGGCCTCGATAAGTTCGCCAACGTCGACATCCGCGTCCGCGTCAGCGGCGGTGGTCACACCTCCCAGATCTACGCCGTTCGTCAAGCGATCGCCAAGTCCCTGATCGCCTACTACCAGAAGTTCGTCGACGAGCACAGCAAGAACCTGCTCAAGCAGGCCCTCGGCCAGTACGACCGCACACTGCTCGTTGCCGACAACCGCCGCTGCGAGCCCAAGAAGTTCGGTGGTCCGGGCGCCCGTGCCAGATTCCAGAAGTCTTACCGTTAAACGCGGAAGCGGAAGGATGTGGTGGAGGATGGTGCTGGTGCTGCTACTACCGGACGGCGGAGTAACATGCACGCGGGCACGGGGATGAGGGGATGGCCTGCTGCTGGTGGACAACTGGACAGGATTGATTTCGTGGATCGGGAGTCTATCGAGGACCTTACTATACGGAAGGGAAAGCCGTTTTTACTGCTGCATTTGCATGGCAAGCCTCTTAGGCTGGTTTGTAAAGGGTTACGGCACACAAAATCAAAATATTCAACCAAACCCAACCATGTGGCGAGACTTGCATGTTGTTTCGATGAATGGTGAAGAGAGGATCGCTGCTAATGTCTCTTGTGAAATGTGAAGGTGGTTTCGGGATAAAACTACAACCCTCACCACTACATACGGCAATTGAAATTGTACGGTCTCGTTGTCTCCGGACGACGGACTGCAAGAATCTACAAGTTCAAACATCAAACCTCGTCTTCACCAAATCAAGTCGATTAGCCATGATCCATCCTTCGCGAGTAAAAATAACAATAAATCTCGGTGACTAGATATCAAGCTATGTGTACAGGATCCAGGGGTATTTGCCAGTATAACCAAAAATCGCCCAACCTAAACGCTCTCAATCATTATTGCATGTTGATACTGTGAAATCGGTCTTCGAGAAGCGAATTATCATCATCTCGCCCTTGTGCCCTCTTGAGATCCTCGAGGCCTAGTTCCATGACACCAGACCGACCTCCCGTCCGTTCTCATCCAAGTCAACAACAACAGGTTGATACTCGTCATCATCCTCGTCATCTTCACCATCCAGCTTCTCGCGAACATAGTCACTCCTTAGATCCCAGCCGTACTTCCAGAACCAGGCCTCGAGATCGACGAACGCATGTCCGACCGCACCTTGTTCCTGCGAGATCTTGTCTCCCAGATCCAGAAGAGCCTTGTTAAGCCGACGCTTGTACGCAGTCAGCGCTTCACGAAGCTTGCCTCTGTTCTGCGGGATAATCTCGAGAATGCCTATGCTGTGCCCACCATCGCTGTCCTGTTGAAGTCCGGTTCCCTCACCCCGTCCTTTCTTATCTCCCGGTGCTCCAGCGATGTATTTGTCATTGTAAATCATCTGTGCGTGTAGCGTCTGGATAAGAGACCGACATAGAGCCGGCTTGGTGACAGCAAGCCGGGGTGCTCGCAAGAATACCCGCAAGACCAGATGCCACCATTGCTCGATACATGACAGGTTGCTAAGGTGCATCCCGTTTAGGAAGGTAAACTGCAGCTCCCCAACAACGTCCTCCTCTGTGATTGCTGAGGGAGACTTGTCCAACACGGCCAAGATCTCGGCAGATGTGTCTGGACCATCGGCCGGAGCATTGGTGATGGCAGTGGCCGAGGCGGCCGGGTGGTCGCGGCCGACGAGGTTGAGCAATTGCAGATCGACTGCATCCTGCGGAAATAAAAAGCTCAGCTCGCTACCTACAACCGTCTTGAACAGCCTGCTTGTCTGCGGGAAGTGCAGCTCGCCCTTGGCGCTGTCTGATGTATCCACAAGCCACTCGTCCACATCCTTCTTGCCCGTCACCCGCCGCAGCAGACCCTCAGTGATCGAGTCCGTTAGTCGCCGCCATATCAGGGTGTCACTGACAGCGAAGTCCGGCTCCGGCGTTGACCTCGGCGGATCCTTCGGTGGAGGCGTGGGCGGATTGCCATCAGATCCGTCATGAAAGTCGTAGGGCATGAGTTGCGGATAGAGCGCCTCAATATTGTCCTTTTGCTCCCGGACCTCGAACTGACTTGCCGCCTCGCCCAGGACCTCGTTGTACCTGTCCCACTGCTTCACGCGCACCTCCCCAGTCTGTCCCGTCACGAACCAATACCCGCACCGGGACATGGCATTCGGCTCCGATACCCATATGAAATGAGGGCCCGGGGGCAGATCCCTAATGCCGAGAAATTTGGACCCGCCGACGTTCATGGCCACTACATCGCATCCCACGGTGAAGTTCTCTGGCAGGTCGAGAACGACAAAAGCATCTCCGTTCTGCAGACAGCCTGGGGCACCCGGGTACGTAGGCTCCTCCAGCTCCGGCATCTCCTCTATCTGACTTCCCGCACCAGCCTCGTGAGACGGTGTCGAGTCCATGATCTCGTGGATCCGCAAGGAGCCGTATGGTAGAGTGCCTGTGACTGGCACTGAGGCGTGGCTTTGCAAAGAAAAGCGTCCTGCTGAGGCCGTAGAGTTGGACTTTGTCAGCGGCGGCAGCCCGGACAGACTGAAGCTTGTGCTTGGCACAGGTGAGCCACTGTACACACTGCTGCCTCCTGAAGAAGGGCTCGGCTGAGTCTGTGAGGATTGAGAGAGAGCTTTGGCCCGGGTATTGAGAGGGACTGTCTGTTCGCGAGCGCTGGTCGGTGATGTATGGCTGGAGTCTGTAACGGCGGTTATAGCCGTAGCCATTTCCTCTCTTCACCAATGTTCTCCACCTTGTGAAGTGACCGTCTGTCAATATCTACTCTAATCGTAGAGGGGGAAGACTGCAGGCACTAAGGTTTGGTCGCTGACTGTTTCGCACCAGTGGCTGTCCGGGAAACCTTTTGTATAGTGAAAAAAAATACCAGTAAATGGACTGTGCTAGTTCTAAAATAGTCTCTGTTAAACGAAAGACGAGTAAGAGAAAATTCCGAACGAGGGTCTTCCAGCAAACAATTCTTATGTGTCAGATGCTGAATTTTACTTTCTTGCCTTGACGAAAACAAGAGAAGAACAGCATGCGGCCAAAGTATGGGAAGAAATATGAAGCATTTCAGGGCAGATCGTGGTGGGCGAGGTGTAAGCCGGAGGGAAGGCGCTGCGGGCGCTACGTCATTTTCCTCTTTCAGCCTGAAGAAGCTCAAGCGACGAATCCCACTCGATTCCATCCACTCCCACCAACTTTAGACCCTTGAACATCTCGTTATCTCATAATGCACAGGCTGGCTGACGCATCGCACAAGCGCGACAGGCGATAAGAGCAGACGTGAAATTAATATATTGCGTTCCCAAAATACTTGTTGCACTACAGGCGTCGTCATAATCCTCGGCATCGGGCATCGTGGAGTAGGACAAGCGGCGACAGATCGATAATAAGAGGCCGGTTCTAATCCAACGTCATGTCTCACAAATCGCTGCAACTTCTTGGCCCCGACACAATTATCAATTTGACTCCGAGATTCAGCAATTGCAGCGCCGCCCCGACTATCCTCACGAGAGACTAAGACCGCTCAACTCACCCCCGCCCGTCTAGCTCACCTTGGGTATATTTTTCGCTAGTAAGACGACTTGACTCGGTCGGCCCTTGGTCAACTGCCGTGGCGGAACTTGCCAGCCCTAATGAGTATCCATGTTCCTTGGTCAGCACCAACAGGAGAGGGAGCACTCATCAACCAGACCGGGAGGAGAAGTTGCTGCCGGCCAATGCACAGTCGGTGAAGCACCAGGCTACCTACGCCCCGACTCCAAGCGTCGCGCCTAAATAGTGAAGGTGGTGTATTGTACTGAATTGTACACGTACAATACAATACGATACGGTACGGGTACCCGGACCTTGCTAAAGCATGCAACGCATAAACGAACGCACGCACGCACACGTTGCACCTTGAGGTGCTAGCATTAGCTTCGATCTGGATGCCCATCCAGTGCTACCGTGGGGTTCTGGATGGATTCATTCCTCTTAAGGTCAAGGTCAGCGTTAAGGTCAAGGCAAGGTCAAGGATCCCTCTTAACTCTGTCTCTCCCGGTGTCGATCCATCACCCGATCCCCCCGCTCCGGAGCGGCGGGTCTCCCCTATTTTCCTTGCGGCCATGTGCGTGCGTGCGTTCGCGTGCCTGGGTGCAATGCCAGGACACAGGACGGACCCTGCACTTGCGCATAGCGATGTCTTATACTAGAGTAGCTCCCGCTCGCTCGTGCACACAAACGGGAACCGTCGGGAAAGTCAAGTTATGGGTGCAAGACGACACAGCCACAGTCTAGCATCGCATCACACCACCTCCATCGTCCCAAGCGTCGTTCTTAAGGCGTTGTGGGAAGAAGCGCCGGCCGGTCGGGTCCCCTTGTGCAACGGTTCGGGCGGTAGCGCACTGCAAGCGACGGACACTAGGCCCGGCGGAGGGGAACCAGGACAGTAAAAGCGCACGAATTAAGGCTTCGGCCCTGGCGCCGGCGCCTGGGTTGTCTCGGTGTACCTCACTCAGCTCGCTCAGGCACACCGGTCCAGGTCAGGGATGGATAGTATGAGCTGATACTGTGCACACACTCATTACCTCCTCGAGTCCCGACCTTGCCTTGCCTTAGTCTCGAGATAAGGTGCTGATAGTGTCGGTCTTGCTGCGACGCGATGCTACAGCACGAGGCCGAACCATTTTGGCGGCCGCCTGTACCCCCCGTCCTGCCGATCCCGTCAGACCGGCATGTCTGCCAAGGCACGGCAAGGTATGGTATGGTAGAATGCGTGCGACAAGCATGCACTTAACGCGCCCGACCGGGAGATAGACAGCGTCCCTGCATCAGAGTCAGCCTGCATAGTACCTACTTAAGGCTTGGGAACATTTTCAGCTTGGCGCAAGTCGCAATAGCCTGTTTAGCCAGTCGGTAACTGCCTAGAGACACTGTGCTCCTGGTGCGTTTTCAGCTGGGATCGAGTGCGGATAGCCTTTCCTCGTACCAAGGGAAGTCATACCCGTCTGTCCGTTGTCGTCGGGTGATCAGCGGCGCAACCGCCGTCGGACGTCGAAAAGCAACTACCCGCTTCGCCGCACGGAACGGTGCATATCCTTCTGGACGACAACCTTTACCTCAATCCGAAAGCCCCCGCGACTACTCTATTCCAACTCCTAATAAAGATTTCCTTAGTCGAAGGGACGATTGCAAAGGAAATAATGTAGGGAAGCATCCGACTGATATCAAAGTCTAGTTTTCCCAAACGCCTACACGAGTTCGATTCTTCAACAACCACAAGAAAGGCATCTGTCATATCTTGTGCAACGGTCGGGTCGCTCTCCTGGTCAAGCAAGGTAGCATCGATCGTCCTTGGCATGCCTCGCACACGGCGACACTGTGTATGACAAGAGGGATTGAGGGCAGCATCCGTAGTACGAGCCCAGCCCAGAAGGAGGCTAGTCCCAGATATCATCGCCAGTGAGGGAACAGGCAGATATAGGGCAACTAAGGTAACCAACAAGCAGCCTAAGGTAGGTAACACCCAGCTACTGCGCGTCATCACGGGCAGGATTGATGCGCGCGCGCGAGCAGACTCTAAAACCCCCAGCCCCAGGCCAAACAAGGTGACTTGGTGCGCTGGTTGGTACGGGTCCTGCTGCAGAGGGATAACCACCAAGCTAACTAAGGTAGAGCGTTTTCCGAAGGTGTGGTTACACAAAGTTTCCCGGTCGCTAACATAGCTAGACAAACATAGTAAACCTAGCACAAGCACGCACGCACTTCTTCCCGTCGAGCTAGACTGATAAAGCATGAATGGACGGCACTTTGGGCTTGCTGGGATTTTCGTAGGCTAGGTCGTTAACTGCATAGTAGCCATGAAGTAGCTACAGTATGCAAATGTCACAATCTCGCATCTCCCCCTACCGACCTATGTACCTACAACTGTACGTATTTATATATGTATGTCTGTATCAATTAACCCAAACCCATCACCCGGGCCGCTGTACATGTGCAAGGCACATGTCTTGCCTTGCCTTGCCTTGCCTTGCCTTGCCTCTGCCTTACATCACGCACTTACACGCGCCGACACCACGCACCACGCACCTACGCGAGACCCAACTATATCGAGGGCGGAGAAGGCTTCTGTGTAACCCGACCAAGCGGCGGCCCAAGCCCAGGGCCAGGATGTTCTTGGATCTACCTTGGGGACTGTTCCTCCTACCGACTTGGTGCATCTATTTAAGCTTAATACCCACGCCCTGCGAGCCAAATGGCTGGATCGCCGCCGCAAGGTAAATGAATTTTAAACCCGGCTAACTAACTAACCTAGGAGGGGGCTGCTGCTGCACCCTCCCGAACCATGGGATGTCATGGATGGGGGCCTGGCTGAGGCACCGCCCACTCTATGGGCTCGGCTGGTTCATTAGGCATGGATGGAACCAAAGCAATGCGAGACATTCCTGGGCCACGCCTTTGCCGTTCAGCCTCACAACCGTCTAAATCGGTTCCGTCCCGGCGGTTTGGGTCGTGACTGACTAACATAAAGACGTCACCTCCTTACCGGTCTCATCATCGTGATCACTATATCAAAGTTAGGAATGGATTTGTTAAGGTTGCTCAGTCACTTTCACTACCAAGGCAAGAACTCAAGGTAAACGCGATATTCTTTGTTTCCATTCCTAGTTCCTTGTGCTACATTCTCAAACAAAAACAAAAAAAACGCGGTCATCCGACGCCCGATGCGTCTGTGTACGGTGATGATAACATGCCCAGGCGGCAAAAGAAAGCGTCATCGCAATCGTATGTCGTCTCTTTTGACTCTGTGCAAGTTGATTTTCCCCTAATGGAATAACGTCGTCCTGGCCACCTATCCTCAAGCGTTCATTCCCTGTTCATCATATGTTGCCAAGTTTAGGCTGCGAGCCCCATTCTCTGAGTCAGATCTTCTTGAAAGAAACATGCCGCTTCAGAACCGTCCAAGCAGAAGTCATTCAGCCGGAGCGCCGCCTGAGCCGACCCTTCCAGTTACATTTGGGGATGCTCGTCTTACGATCTTCCATGCTTGGCCTTCGCGATGACATGTAATGACAAGGGGAAGAATGCTAAGACAGTGGACGAAAGGAGAGAGAAGCGACCAAATGTAGAACGAGTCGGGTATGCCTGAGAGCCTTCCCCCCCCCCACCATGCAAATGACAAAAAACCGTATCACCAACCAACCAACTTCCTCATAAACCGTAGCACAAGGCGAAAATGCAGACCTCCCCAAACCGATGCCTTTATGCAGTATGCGACGTCAAATGGGGAAGGTGAATCATCAAAGAGGAGAAGGAAAAGGAAAGTCCACGCGGAGGGAAAAGTCCCGCTGGTCAACACGTGTACATCAACATGACGACTGCATCAGCCAGGCCATGCCGAAGAAATATCAACAGGAGAACCGTGAAGCCGTCCACATTGCCGTACCATAACGGGAGGTTTTTGTTCGCCCATTGTCTAGAGATTGCCGAAAGACGAGACGGGATGCCATGATATGGACAAGGACAGCCTAATCCCGTGAACAAGGGAAATCATATATAATACAGCCGAGCGAAAAAAGCATATGTTTTCCTCCTAACAGGCCTCGTTTTCCTGATTGTTCTCCGAGGCTGTCAACACAGGCGACCCGACCATTTGCCCCTAGTGACTGGGCTGACCGCCATTGTCTGTTCGACGCTTGTCAGTCACAGGTGCAAAGGGCAAAGGGCCTCCATGCGTTTACTGACGTTGGCTGTACATCTGCTGGTTAGGCTGACCATAGGGCGACGCAGGTTGGTAGTTCGGATGCATGTAGTTGGCTCCGTACTCGGGAAGAGGCTGTCCGGAGCCGGGCGGCGCAGGGTACTGAGTCTGTTGCTGATACGCAATCGGGGGCAGCTGGACAGGACGAGAGCCAGGGTAGCTTGTCGGAGGCTGGTCAGGGCCGGGCTGGCCGTCAGGGCCGCCATTCTGGGCTGCAGCGGCTGCAGCCTGTCGTTGGCGCTCCTCTTCAGCCTTGCGTTGAGCCTCTTCCTCCTTCTTGCGAGCCTTCCACTCCTTACGGATCTCCTTGAATTCTATAAAGCGCATAATGTTAGCCGAATCCTGATTTGCTGGTTTTGGCCGTCCCAGCGAACTGGTTCGCCCTTGTTGACTAGTTCCGGAATTGCGCCAGACCCAACCAAACTCCCAACACCACCAGGAAGCGGGCGACCGCCGCCGCATTTGGCTAGTAAAAGCTCAGTACTGCGACGATTTACCCGGAAAGCGCAACTGTCAGGATGAAAGGCCCGCGCATTGATAGGAAACTAAGCTAGTAGGTAAATTGGGACTCATGCATACCTTCGGGAGTTCGCTTCTGTCCGTGCGACTGCATTGTGACGTGTGCATTCAAGTGGTTGAGAGTGCCATAAGCCTTCTCACATCCATTCCATCCGCACTTGTACATGCGCTCAATTTCCTCATAACGTCTTCGGGGTCTCTTGTGCTGCTGCGCACCAGGGATTGGGACGAACGAATAAACCTATAATCATGTTAGCCATTGCGAAATCATGTCACTGCGCAAGAAGAAAGCTAGCGCAAAGGCCCAATTGCACGAGGAAGACACCTTTCGTGACGCAGCGCCCACTAGTGTTAACTCGTCGAAGGAGTCGCGGGCTGTGGATTTGAGCGCGCTCCAAGTGCCTTCCCCATTACATTCAGGTCTTTTCGCCGCTTCGCGAGATCAACCTACCTGATTAGGTCGCGCTTGAGGCGCTGCAGAAGTGGGCGTCTGGGGGAAGACGTGATGCCCAGGTGTCAATGGAGGTCCCTGCTGGTGTCCATAGCCTGTCCAATCCGGGCGCGGCTGCGCGTACAGCCCACCGCTGCCAGGGTGCTGATAGCCGTGCGACATGTCTTGAGGAGGCGGCGCGTAAGGAGAGTATTGCCCGTGAGGATAAGTCGGGCTCGGCGCTGCTATTGAAGGATCTATAGGTACATCGCTGTCAGACTTGACCTGGTGGGGATGTTGATGGTTTCGTCCATCGTGCAAAGGCATGGACGGACTTGTGGGTGTTTGCGCCATACCGCCACTGCTACCGTTGTGGTTGCTAGTTGGGTGGTATGATCGCTGAATATGCTCTGGGAAGGAGCTTGACCGCGCAGAAGGCGGATACACGCCGTACTCGGACGTGGGAGTGGCCGAGGTGGAGTAGTTGCTGGATCGCACTTCCTGCTGGTTCGCGTATTGCGCAGCAGACGCGTGATCTACAGACGAGGCCTCAGAACGGGTGTCGCCGAAGTTGCTTGGGTACGGCGATGGCAAACCTGACTGCGAGTACTCGGCAGCACTGCGTTCCATAAGGTAACTGAGAGACGACAGAAGCGTACTTTGTAAGGTCGCTTCTGAGCCGGGGGTTCCAAGCTGGGTTGAGAAGCTGGAACGGTGTAGTGGTGGGAGATTCTGGTCTCAACGAAGGCGCGTGGTGATGCTGCTGCGTTGGGAAACCAAAAGCACACTACAGCTCAGTGACTGAGGAACGTGCGACGATGAAGAAGGCAGGAGATAATAGAGATCTCTCAAGAGCCGACTTCGAGTTCAGCGCAGGTTTGGTTGGCGGCGGTTTTTCTCTCGAGGTACTAAGAGAATAGAGTTGTACCTGGGACGAGAGGGCGGCTGTGATGGTGTATATGTTGGCGGCAGAAGATAGCGCAAGACCGGGTTGGTTGACCGCGGGCTTGGGTCGAGTTAAAAGGTATCGTCCCAAAGCACAAGCCACCTCAGGCTGAAAGAGGGATCGATGGCGTGGCAAGGATCAGCCGAACTTCTTCTTAGATCACAGAAGCCAGAGTAGGCCCAGTGAAGAGTGGTCGATACTGGTGGGGATGGGTTGGAAGCAGGAGAGACTAAAATAGTGCAGGCCCGGACAGTGAGGGCTGGGCTTCTGGGTGGATGCTCTCGCTGCAGTTGTGCCTCTCAGACCAGACCGACAATGACGGCTAGCGCACGACTCAAGCTACCAGGGGGTGGGAATTCTTCAGTAGCGGAACCGCAGTGATGTAAGTTTATTCCCTTCAGGGCCCTAAACTGACTCTGCTCTCTCGCTTTCACCTTCTGGGACCCTAGATTGACTCGCAGTGGGGTACCGTCGAATGGAAGGTTTCTGACGAGCAGAAATCCGGCCTAGTGTGGGAGGGACCTGATTTTATATCGGGACACTAGGATCAAGAAGAAATTGATGGGGTAAAATTGTGTGCCAGGCGCCCAATGTAGTAGAGGAGGGGCTGATTTGCAGTGCTGGGAAGTGGAGCAGGCAATGGAAGGCTGAGCAATCCCAGTAGAAAAGACACACAAATCGTCGCCGCCTGTACGCGAGCGAGCTTGCTTGTACTGTAGGTAGTACCCGTGCCTCTTTCTCTGTCCGTTTCTCTTCCCTTCTCTCTCAAAGGGCCCGGAAACGCTGACACTGGCAATGCGATTTTGACTTTTTGGAATCGCAGGACCACTCGGATGACGCGATCTCGTAAGTCTGTTCTCGGGCAAGCAGGCGACTTGGTCGAGCCTCCGGAAAAGGATATCTAAACTCTCCGCCAGAGAGGTGGGTGGTCTGTCTGCTCGGCTCCTCGAACGACGAACGAGCCTAGGGTGCCCGAGTAATGTCAGGTCTCAAGTGGCCAATGCTCCTGTGGATGCGACCCTGTACAAGAGGCATGCGCAGGTGGGCTATTCAGCTTAATTCCGGAGAACAGCGGTGATTATTCACCCGCCCCGATGGACTGACTACACGAGTACACACGGCCGCAAGATTTGCCTGCCAAGAAGGAAATTGCTTGCCGATGGAATCCCTGTCGAAACCGGGGTTTCCTACTGACTCGTGGCCCGAGGCGAAATAGCGAGCAGGCACGAGTTGGGAGGAATTATGAATGAGGAGGGAGATATGTAAGTGATCGAGGACCCAGGAAATGGGATGGTATGGCACCTGAGAATGGTACGGTACCGTGCTGTACTGTATGCTACTCCAGAGTGACGCGACTGTTGTGGGTGGTGTGCAGAGGAAGAGAAGAGGGTCCCTCTTTTGCGCGCCGGGGTGGACTTGATGCGAGGAGGTTGAAGGAGAAGGGGCAAGGGTGGGTTCGTGCTAAGGGGCTTTGGGGGGGGATTTGCTTGGTGTCGGCAACGGAGCCTGGTCCTTGACGTTCAGTTGCCAACCTTGTCACTTTGCAGGAGAAGGGACCTGGTCCCTGTCGATATTTCTTCAGAGTGGATGTCGCGCTTCTGGCCAGGGTAATGGTGGCCGTGGTGGGTTGTGTCGTGTACTGCGTACAAGTACCTCTCTGGTCCAAGTGGTCTAGCGGCAAGAGAACGCCGGGCCTTGGTAGACTGAGGGCGGCGGCGGCGGCGCGTGGGTTGAGGTGGGCAGCGAATCCAAGTGGGTAGAAGCGCCGGGCACCAAAGCCTACGGTGTGCGCTACAATCTCTGCTGCGCGTGCGGGCAGAGTCGTAGCGTGAGATGGGATGGAGATGGGGGAGGGGAGATTTGGGACACCACGCCGAACAAATCCGGGATACTGAATTCCGCTGCTGGGAAGTTTAAAATCGGAAAGATGACTGATTGCTGTGTGGCGGGCCACGAGTCGAGGTGCCACACACGCACACGCAGACGCACGCGAGGGATGGAGGGAACAAGGTCGAAAACGTCAAGAAATGCTGACGTCGAAGGGTGACACGGGTGACAAAGTACCAGGTTACTGTGTGTGGTGGAATGGGTTTTTTTGGTCAAGCGTTGGTAATAAGGGAAGGTAGGTGTCGAGTAGTGTACCCTTTGGGCGGGTCGAGACTGGCAGTCGAGAGATAGGTAGAGAGAGGAACAGAGGGAGAGAAAAGACTACTGCTGCTGAAAAATCCGGGCAGACTTTGGCAGGCAAGCAAAAATAATGCTGGTGGCGGGGGATTTGCGTGAGTGAATGAACGAGAAAAAAAGTTATGGTGGTCGTGAATACCTCCCTGCTGCAGTTGATAGGTACCGAGTGGAGGCAGGCAAAGCAGGGCAACCAGGCAGGCAGGCAGGCAGTTACTCGGCCTTGGGTACCTGAGGTTGACGAGGTTGACGAGGTGGACGAGGTGGACGAGGTGGGTGGTCAAAGGTCGCGACTTCGCTTGCGGACCTGGTTCACACTGTGTGGGCACTGCATACGATCTGCGGCCTTTTCCACACTAACCCAATCAGCAAATAGATGATGGTGGGCGGATTGACTGACTGAACTGGGAGAATGAGAATGTGGCTGGGCCCACCCTTGGACGACCCAGATGCACTGATGCACTGATGCGCAGATGAGCCAGGGTTGAATGGCGAATGATACTGTCAGTGGCCCTCGCTCGGTGTTGGCTGCCGGGGTAGCTTGCTCTCTTTCTTTTTCGCGTGCTGTTGCTCCTCCTGACAGTGCTACCTTACTCTGGTATTTCCTTGCGACGAGAGCGACTCAAGCAAGGACCAGCTTGACTAGGTTCCTTGTCTCCTTGTCCTTCTTTGGCTTCTCCTCCTCCGACCGGCCGGATGGGCACACGGTGTTTGTTCACGTGTCTGTCCCACAGGGTCAGGTCCGAGAGTGGAGGGCACAATGGATGGAGCCTCTCTTTCTCTCGCAACGAGGGAAATAATAAGAGGTGAGAGGTGGGGAGGGAGGTGGGGAGTTTCGCATCAAGCTGCCGACTTTTCCACCCACAGCCAGTCAGAGGGCGTTCAAAGGTCCAATGTCGCAGTTGATTGGGAATGTCGCGTCGGCCAGATTCCGCACACGCCGCCAAGCTGCTTACCAAATGGGGGGGGCTCTCTGTTCTGTTTGCACACGAGGGTCAAGATAGGCCTCGCCTTTGTTTGTCTGGGTTCCGAGATCCTCTTGGTGCCTTCTGCTCAAATCAAGAGAAGACGCCGAGGATTCCAACTCTAGGTCTTGGAGTCTGGAACACACTCCAGCTCAATCCAGTTGGCTCCAATTCAATTGGCACTTCACCGTGTTGGATCAATACGTTGGGTTATCACTTTACTGAGAGCATCCGACCAGCCAGTCGGTGGCCTACCAGGGGTCTGCCTGGTCTGGTCTGGGTTACCAGTACCAGGTCGCGTGCAGAAGAGGAATTGAGTTGCGGACGGGGCTAGACCGGCGCAGTCGACCTGACTCGAGCGGGCCCAGATGAGTAGGATGGGGCCGGAAATCGGAATGCGCTCTACCCAGGCTCTTCGGCTTCTCGAAGACCAATAATGCGACTCCTCGAGTCACGATCGGTCGATGCTCAGGGTCTCGGGGTCTCCCAATCCTCCTTGCGACGTACGAGAAACCGATGGTGGTTTTCGTGTTCCTTCCCTGGGTCGCTCGAGCGGGACGCAAGGTTGACGGGGTTGACGGAGTTGCCGTACACTGTGTCCCTGCCGTGAGATGTTCAAATGGGTCTCAAATCAAGATATTCTCCGCCTGCAATACGTCGTGCGACGAGGTCGTGTATTCTGGCACCTCCCGCTTCCCGACCAAGCTCGAGCCCGCCTCGCCGTTGGGGGTTGGACTGGACTTGCGGCCGTTCGTGACGCGAAACCAAGATTGGCGGGATCAATCTAGAGTACTTGTCGTTCTAGGGGCTACCGGCCGCGTGCGGTGCGTGTGGCACTGCAACAGAGGATCTCGGGGTTCGACGCCGTCACAAGTTTAAAATCTCCCGCAGACAGCGATCTTCGCTCCCGTAGCTGGTGAAGGGTGGTTGGGGCCAAACTGTGGTCTAAACGCCAGCCGGGGGCTATTAGCGATTGACACCTAGACGCCTTTTAGACTCGCTCTTGGGGCTTATAATGCTAGGGTGCTGTAGTGCAGTGTGCTCGAGCATGTCATGTCAAGGTATAGTATTCTGGCATGGTATGGTGTATTGTAGTGTATGTTTGTACAGTGGAGTCAGATACTTGGAAGACTTGGAGGACTTGGAAGGCCACTTGCGTGTGAGTGAATCAGGAAAGGACGAACGGGATCTAGTGCAACTTCCTCTCACACCCAAGACATGCTCATGTGCGTACATTCAGCACAGTCAGGTAAGTAGTCGCTTCTATCGTTGAAGAAGAATAAGAAGAAGAAGGAATGCATGCATCCTGGTCTGGGCCCTCCTCGCATCTGGCCCTCTGCTCAAACTCAATTTGGCAGCAGTTCAAGACCACATGTTGTCTTGGGGAAGTGGCGACAAGCGGATGAAGGGCCTGCTCAACACCAACACCACAACAGATTGGAGCACACGAACCACATGAGAGAACACAAAACCTTAAACTCACCACTCTCAGAGAATCCAAGCACACGGAAAAGGACCCAGGGTCTCGGTCCGGGGCCGGGAAATGGCACTGATTTGCAGCAGGCAGGATCGACGAGCCCGGGATGTAGTTCGTAATGATATCTTTGAGGCCGCGATCTGGATGGGAAAGACGGGACTTGGCAATAAGTAAGATACCGACATGCAAGTGTAGGTAGCCAGATCGAGGAAGGTCCCAAAGGTTGTTGCCTCTTTTTTGTTTGGTCATGCACACAGCGAAGTCTCTCATAACATCGATCACGGATCTGCAGAGTGGTCGTAATTACCCTGTACTACGCTAGGTAGAAATGGCAGTCAATTGATGTGCGATTGAATACCCCCCCCCGGCCGCGACTTCTCGGGTTGCAAAATTGCCAGTGCCTTCCCATTTCTTCCCCCTCCCCCCTGGATGAGGCATCCACTGTCGGGCCCGGATCAAGTGCCAGGTCCGGAATTGCAGCTGCCGTTGTGCCTAGACATACCAGGTATTTCCCTACCTTGTCATCAGGCCAATCTCGTGAATTCTCAGTATGCCGCTGCAGCCGCCCACCGCTCAATTTCTGTCTCGAGCGCAGCATCAAACGAGGTACGAATAACCTCAGACCTATTCTCGCGCTATCCTGCCGGTACTTGCGTTGCTTAGAAGGGCGTGCGTCGACTTTGCCAATCGACTGTGTTACCCCGGGCGTGGTTGACCAAACGCTCCTCCCGCTAAGACTGCTAAATGACCTGTCAAAGGCAGTTAGGCGTCGACAGATCTCTTTGGCGTCCCGAATCTCTGGATCGACTAAAAAAGCGTGAAATGCCTTGGAGGGGCACAGTGCCATTAATTAGCTAGCCTCGTCTATCTTGGTGCGATGCTTGCGCTTTCGTTGGTTACCAGCAATTTGAAAGCGTATATTGACGACATCCTAATCATTCATAAGGAAACCTAGCAACGCAAAGCTGATGAGGCTCGTGCTTGGTGCCTCGGTGGCCTTCTGAAAGATATCTTCTGGTGTGTGTGCGCCCGTCATAGGTGACGGTGCATTGTCGTGCAGTCATTTCACAACCACCTGGTGCCCGACTTACTAGAGCTCCTGAAAGCCTGCCTGTAGGTGTCCAATCCCGTCTACTTTGATCAATGCCGACGGCATGAGACCAATCAATATGGGAAGGACATGGCTGCCGAAAGCAGCGTGATCTGGGAGACCTGCATGACGGACAAGAATCGGTATGTTTGGCGAATCGACAGCAGGCGTTCTCAAGGGGCAATATTCCCGAACCCTAATAGCGGGTGTCGGAAACCGCCTGAGGGTCGCCCGAGCACCTTTGTTACAACACCTCCCCTCTGCAGCAATCATTGCTGTCTGTCGGGCAAAAAGCTCCATCACTGTTCAGACAGTACGAAAACAACCACGTGTTGAAGAGGGTTGTGTATCACGAGTCTGTGCAACCTAGACCAGCTTGATGGCTCACGTGGAGTCTCCACCGAGCTGCACCCTTTCCATGTACTGTGGTATCTCCAGTCCTGAAGGGGGCTTTGGGTTAGTGGCTGAAGTTGGTGTAACAATCCACATCTCGACACCTCGATATCCGTCAGAGAGCGGCGTGCTGGTGCTCATGGTTACACACACGACAGGCCATTCTGCTGCATATCGAGCTGCACCTCGCTGCCGCAGGTGTTGACTCGATGCGAAGAACATCACGTGTCCGAAAGTAAGCTGAAATAATGAATCATTGTCAAGAACAATGATGAACCGATGACTGGCGCGGATGGGATGCGATAAGTCATGGTGGCACCGCGCATCCGAAGCAAGTGATTCAGCATGCGGTGTGAATGAGACGGGATGGTGGAGGTGTGCTTGATGATTGATCGGATCCCTTCCCACCTGCAGGGAGCTTCCATCATAATTCACAACCCAAAGTCTTTGCGTGCATACGTACGGAGCCTACATACGAGTACGCACGCACAAAAAGCCTGTTCCTCTCTCTCTTCACCTCCTCCGCCGCCACACTCCGTTCCAGGAAGAGGACTCTCCCTGAATTGCAATACTCCCTTGTGCTGGGTCATTGCGACCCTGGTGAGTATGGGGCCCTGAACCCCATGACTTCAGAGCCGATGGCGACATGATTTCGTAGCCAATCTCGGTCTATCCCCCGAGCTTTACACCATTGGAGCCAGTCGCCTAGCCTGGGCTGTGATTGCCAGGAACATCAGGGTGACATTCAGAATCTACTTGAAGCTTTGCGGCCGAGCAATCCCCTATCCCATCCCGCGACAATAAGAGACTTTTCCATATTTAGCATTTCAGGGCCACCGTGCCGGCCCTATGCTTGCCATTTGCTCACAGGCCCGCAGCATTTACAAACAACAAGGGGATTATACATGGAATGAAACTTTTGGGGTTGCAAAAAAGTCTATCACAATCATCTTGCTTGCGACTTTCCTTGGCAGGCAAAAAGGAGCGAAGGTGCTGGACGCCACGCAACAGGGAACCTGCTACATTGGTGGCTGTCGCTGGTTGACCGACAGACGCGGAACAGGCTGGCGTTCTAGAGCGCGCTGATAGGCTGCCGAAAGCAGACGTCTGACGACAGAATAGGAATGGTCTTGCAGACCGTCCAGGTGGTGGGGAGAGCGCAGGCCTAAGACAGTGGTTCCTGACTACTGTCAGAAGAGCACGGCCGGCGCTCTCTTCCCCTCCATGGACGCCAGCGGACTTCAAGCCGCCTTTTCGCTTGATTTGAGCCAGATAACGACTCTGACAAGTACCTGTCATATACGCGCCCATTCTGGTCAATGAACGTTATCAGCCTCCCGTCATTCATCTCGCCACAGGTTGCCATTCAATGAGGATCCATGGATGAGATCATGGAACCAGCCGAGCGCCTGGTCGAGCAAATTTGCAAGGAATTCGCGGTATTGCAGGGGTTCGCGACTTGGCCGTGTGGCCGTGCGGAAGAAAGCACTGTCTACCCAGCGGTACATTCTCAGACCACGGTTTGCAGAGACATGCAGAACTTATGTAACATCCAAGGCATTTGCTACCTGGCTGCTGGGATGGCTACCCACTTTCTCGACTGTCCTACCACTTTATGCAGGCTGGCTCTCGCTGATACTCCCCAGTTGATAGGGTGATAAGACACGAGGGGGCCGTAACTGAGTATGTAATCGAAATGAGGAATATTGCGGTGAGCAGACAAAGGCAATCCAAACCCGCGTCAGCCGACCCCATGCCTGCTCATGTGAGCCGAAAAAAAGAGAATGCGGACATGGACAACCGACGGTAACAGGTGAGAAAGTTCTGGGATACAAAGCTGAACACAGGTGCAATGCCATCCGCGAAAGCCGAGATACCGCGTTTACATTGGAGTCCTTTTGAAGAGACACAGCACCTTGTTGCGAGCTGCCGTCATCAAAGCCAATGGCAACTCGGTTCGGCTGACACCGTGATTGACTCGCTAGAATAGAGTATCAATTTTCAGCTTGAGGGTCCTGAACAAGAACAGCGTCGTATTCAGCAGTCCTTCAGGTGAGTCGGACTTCTCAGTCTGCACTACTGCACAGGGAAATAGGCACACGGGGTCAACCTGGAAAGGCCACCAAGGAGGGCAGACTGACTGGCAGGGTCTTTTCGTTGCCTGTCCCAGGACCAAGGTCGGCTAAGCTTCATGAGGCAAGCCGCTGCATGCTGTAGCGAGTTACCAGAATGGCCCATCTGTTCTCACACGCATGTTTTGATGTTGCATCGCGTCCCGCCCAGAGACGGCCCAACACACGCAGCAGTCGTCTCCAACTTCTCATCCATCCCACCAATCCATTTGACAGTCGCAGGCTCGATCTCTGCCCCGCATGACGAGAAGGCGCGCTCAGAGAGCCCAAGCCAAATCTGCCTAGCTTCTTCCACTGTGGTGGTACCGAACATGTGTGGCACTTCACTTGAAAGGCTCAACACGCGGAAAGATCCTGAGTAGGACCTAAGACAGCCTACCCGGCCGGGGCTGAGGTCACCAACAAGTCAACACCTTCTCTTTCAATAGGCTTCAGGAATCAGTCCCTACAGCACGTCTACCCTGATTTTACGATTGCAGTCAATTACGACCACAACATCAAGTCGCAGGCGCTGAACTTCACGTGACGCATGTCTCTTCTGCCAGAAAAATCGGTTTCCATTTTTTTCATGTAAATTGTAACCGTCGCGCACTGTATCCGTAATTCAATCAATCGGAGTTCGAATACGCATGGCTATTGATTTCAATGACTCGTGTTGGGGTAGGAAAGCGAGTCGACGGCACAGATCCGGAAACAGGCATCCTATCGCATCAAACTATCGATTGATTAAACACGCACGGAAAGCTGAATCGTTTCCTACAGTTTCCACACTGTTGCACGACTCGTTTTCTCTGGGTTCCTCAACTGCGAATCTGCAAACATGAACAATCGCCACGCAGGAAAACTGGTCAATCGGGGAGAACCCCTTGCCACAGATACGCCGCGGAGATCGCCGGGACAAATACCGATGCAAATGGGCGCGTTAAGTAAGTCACCGGAGTTCCTCCACGAGGAATGATAAAACATGACAAAGCCAATATGTACCCTGCGGCTTCGAGACTTCCGATGGACCCAGTCATTTATGCCCTGTATTCGGCATACCGGCCGGAGACTGGCCGACCAAAGCCCCGCGGAAAGCCGACGGGCAAGCGAATCTGGTCCACATATGCTCGGCTGTCTTGAAAACGATGACCAAGTCAATTACACATGGCATTCATCACGAATTGCAGCATGTTCTCGTACACAATCGCAGCGAGCTCGACGACGTTACCATGAATGTGGATGTGTTACTGTTCGGCCTCGATCAGAGGAAGGGTCTCGGTCTCTATCGCCTGCATGAGCATCTGGCCAGCTTGATCGCTGCTGACTACACAGGTTGCCGCATTGGCTCCAAGCCTATGTCTCCACGCGTGTCGGCGAGCTAAAGTGAGACATAGCTACACAGTACAGGCATTCCTTGTACGCGGACTTAGCGGAGTCGACAAGCGTCGCAGTTACTCCGACCGATCTGTTGACGGCGTCTTGTACTTTTGCGATGAATTACCATCTTTGGTAAGGCCGTTATGGATTCCTGAGCCCCATTAGCAGTGGATCAAGGAGGAGCAACGACGGTGGTCATCAGCATATCGCCGCCTCTTCTCAAGGTACGATCTCGGCCTTGGGCGGGTCTATTGCGGGACACGTTCCCGGCCTTCCTCTACCACGAATTGTTCGACCTCGGGTATGAGCATCGTGGGTGCTGTAGTCGGGCGATTATCCCGACACCCGCTCAGCCGCTCAGCCGTGCACATTATCTCGTGCTTGCGTGTATGGGTGGTGTGCGACAAGAGTGACTGGTGAAAAGCTGCCAGTGTAGCAAGGGGATACAGCTGTCTCAACGGTGCGCCTCTGAGGCTACAAACGGCGGTCCTTTCAACAGTTTCTTAGAAGGGTTGAGGCTCTGAGTCTAGTATTGCCCTACTGATAGTACAGACTTGGTCCAAGCGGCCATCGTCGCTCGATATACCGTCTACCGCAGACTCGCGTAGGCTAAACAAGCCGCAGCTCGCGTCACACAGCTTGGTCTCACCGCCGTTAGATCTGTTAGATCTGGGGATCTTCAAGCTCTACCAAAAAGCCTGTTTATTTCCATATGACATGACTAGTGGGGCGGCTAGGGGTCTGTCTAGCTTTTTGGTCGTGAAAGAGGCCGAGTCAGCCTAGCTGCCATTTGTCTCGGGGAAGAACATGAGAACGGTTAGCCTCACTCAGGATTCCAGACCTGCGATATTCAAACCATGCGCCGCATGTGATTATGAGCTTTTTCAAAGTTACTCTTATCTAGATACGTAAGCGTTGGCATGGCATGTGGATCATTTCATGAAGGGTCAATAATTGACCTTTCTCTGTTGCAGCAACTCAGACACGCAGATGCTCATGCGTGGTTCGCATAGCTCGTGGCCGAACTGCTTGCTGTTCCTGTTTTGGCTCCCGCAATCGTTAGACGAACCGTGTTAGGCCTAGAGTAGAGCCCACACGCAGAGCAAAAGACGCTAATCTGACTATCTCCAATGCTACTCGACTACGCCGTATGTAAGGAGCAATGGAGGTGCCACCAAACCATGCCTCCGCGGACCCCTGAGGGCAATCTGAGACTGATCTTGAGGTTTACCAGTTTTACACTGGCTTGGGTGGGCACTGCGTGATAGAGATCGGCACATGTTCGACGTTTTGATGATGTCCACTGGATTTGCATGTAGTTGCAGCATCATCAATATCCGTTTCTACCACATCCGGCAAACGAGGCCAATGTGGTGGTAGTTCGAAAGTCCTCCGGATGGGTCTCCGGCGCAAGTTTTCACACTGCTCAAAGGATAACTTATGCTCTCAAGCATCGAAGTACAGCATCTGATAGGCACGCCTCATTCGAGAGGCTGGATGTCAGACTCATACGCGAAGCGCAGACATGTGGCTTCTCGGCATCCAAGTTCGCAAGATCCGATGCAAGCTAGAGACATTCTCAAGGTCCACTTGGTGCTTGTATAGCACGAACACCATACAAACAGCTTGCTAATACACACTGCTAGCCTGCTCACTAGCTCATTATGCTCGTCCCCAGGCTCCTCCGCGAGATCTCGATAGGTGGTAGAGCAAGCTTCCCACTGCTGTGCGTTCTGCATAGTACACTTGCGCCATCCCACACTCAGTGTCCGTCGCTCGGGGGTTAAGTGACAGGTCGCTTTGATCTCCTCCCAACAAGATGGCGCCAGGGACTTTTACAGCAGGCATTCCGTCTGCCTGGCCGCCGGGACTGTGGGAGAAGAGGCTAATCCTCGGCAGTCTGTAGAGCAAAGCAGAGGGAAGGGTTACCTAATTTGTCCGTGAACTTGAAGCGAAGCCAGCCACATCTCCACGACTCCTAATTTCACCTAATGTGCTCTGAAGTCAGCCAACCTGGGTCTAGGAGTGAAACCTCAGCCCAAATCCACCCGCCCGTGGTGGGAGAGTGCGAAGGGGTGAAAGGGGGGCGCCCTGTGGAGCAATCCAGCGGCAAAAGCAAATAAAACATACATATTCCCACGCGTATGTGATACCTCTTTCGGGGGGCCTAATTTTGCGGCGTGCAGCAGCACCCTGATATTCGTCATACGGAGAATTCCATACTTCTCTTGTACGCAGACGACACACACTGTCCCAGACTGTCCCAGAATCAAGTGCCCACTGCATACTGTACAGCAGTGCATAGACACTGCATGAGAATGTCTATCCAAGAAAGCGGACTGATCTCCTCCTCATGCCTATCCCAGCTTATTTCCAGCGCCATGTACGTCATCAGGATTCGGGTGGTTGGTGGATAGCAGTCTCCTGGTCTCCTGTCTCAGTCCCTTTTCTTCCTTGCGCGGGCATTATCCGGCGGGCAGAAGTGCGGACGCGGGAAACGGAGATGCAAAGGGGTCCTGTGCTCGCTGTGCTGCCCCGTGTGCAGGTAGACGACCGAGACAGGAAGGCGAACTGTTCCTGCAAGATCCAGCCCATCCCGTGCTGCCTGTGTCTGTTTCTAGATGTTGACGGGTGAGAGGCGAGCGGCAGCCGAAAGGACGGGCGCGGGAAAAGCAATGTGAGTAGTGTGGGAGCCTCTCGAGGGGAGCCCTTCCGGAACATGTAGAACAGAAGATCGGCGAAGCCATCTAGAGAATAGACGCATGGCTACGCATGTCTCTGATCGCCCAACTTCGATTCGCGAGCAAGAGCCTGCCCGCCCAGAGCACAAGACCGCTGCTCGTCTGCATCATAAACGTACGATTAACTCTCTTGTCTCTGTAGACGAGGCATGCATGTCTCATATTTAGCATGGCTGTCGACAGCTTCGGATCCGAAGAAGGCTTCGTCTCATGCACAAGAGCTCGCCCGCCACCCCTTCTAGGCGTGGTGTTTGCACCCTTTGGAACATTCTGTCCTGCGCTGTAAATATGCCTCGACTTGCTTCTAGACTACTGGGTTGCCTATCACATACTTGAACCAGCTTTCAGCCCTGCCGTTATTACGCCACAAGCACCTACGTGATGGCCAAGTGTCTAATCTAGCTGGCGTCCAAACTGTTGAAACCGCAGTAGCCAGCTGCAGTAAGTATGTCTGACGGACAGCCAGTCCGTCCGGGGGGGTTGTTGAGACCTTGCCCGTTCAGCTCTAAGCTATCGATCAAATTGGCTCGAACTATTTGGACTATGCCTTCCTGATTTGTGCCTTTGCGCGAAACCATCGTCACCTGCAGTAATGACAACTCTCCACTACTATGCAGTCTGCGTGCCTGTCGCTCTCTCTAAGCTCTTTCCGGTGTGCTGAAACCGCCGGCTGTGATATGATTTCCCTGCGCACCAAAAGCTGGGAAGAAAAGTGATAGATCGAAGGCTCATTTATGTTGTTTATGAACAGGAAGAATTTGGCGTGTGCACAACAGCACACTAGTGCACCAGGGCTGGCAACATTCAACAGCCACGGCGTTTAACAAGCAGTGCTCACATTTGTTCTTCCCTCTTGTTGTCTAGGCCCTGACGACCTGAGCAGCCATCACCTCTCGGCAATCTTGAGTGGCGAAGGCTTGCCTTGACCGGCTCGTTGCCAGTCCAGCCACTGACACGTGGATCCCGCGGGCCTACGACGGCAGCGTTGACGATGGCGTTTTGTCCGGTGTTGTAACGCACGTGGTCAAGCGTTCCATCATTGTGATCGAGAAGGCGGTAATGGAAAGCGGTCGGTGGCGAGCTTCGTGTCTTCTTGCCTTGACAACCCGAGAAATTGTAGGAAGTGTAAGTCAGATCACAAATTGATTTACTCCCGTGATCTTTATGCTGCTCGATGCTGGAACGATCGAGATATCGTGAGATATCTTGGACCTGGTGTCATCAGGGCAATAGCATGACCTCATCACATACCGGGCAGCGTTGGAGCTGATGGTGGCTGTTACGTCGTAAAATCATTCGCGGGCTAAAGTCAAGTAAAAGTGAATGAAATGGCAGTGCAAACAAGTTTGTATATGAAATTTAGCTTGATTATGAGTTCAACAGCCACGACTAGCATGCCTAATGTCTGTAAGATACGCTTGATGAGGAAAGGTAAATAGACCGCGGATCATCACTGAAACAATCATTGGAACATGGAGTTAAACAAACGTCTCAAATTAAGCTATTGATGGTATACCTTGTCAAAGCACAAGTCTATGTGAATGAGCATAGAGCCCGAGGGGCTCTTCGGTCAAATCAAGGACAGACTGGTGATACAATCGTCGGCAGACGACGCTCTCACGGAGACCAGACCCAAATCAGACGAAAAGCTGCTGTAATGTAAGCACAGAGGCAATGTGAATGTTCACCCTTTCTCAGCAGACCACCTCCGTCCGACTGATTGAATTACCTCTCCAAACGGGGTAAGCCCATGGAGAACTAACCCCTGCCTGACCAAGAAGCTGATGCAATTTGGTGACAAGATGAATGTCCTATGATCCTGCAGTCTTTCTGCAATATGATCCCGCCTCTGACTCGGAAGTCGACGCAGTGAATATAATGCCAAACCGTTGACTATAACACATGTTTTGACACTGGGGTGGTGTCTTGCAAAGCAGATGAATACCAGCGTCTAAAGATCCCCATCCTTTCTACAGTGAACGCCTCGATGGTGCCAACTCGAAATGCCTTCCTGGCAAATTTTATGCGATACGAAAGAAGTACAAGAAAACGAAGAATGTCGACAGCCTTACCAACGGCGGTTGTTCAGTGGCAGGGCGTTGGCGCCTCCTATAACAGGGTTAGACAAAGCATGATAGAGGCCTGATAGCTAGCAGAACTCACCTCTATAGCCGCCTCCGCGACCGCGGTAACCACCACCACCAAAGCGACCATGACCGCCACCGCCGCTATATCGAACCATCTCGGCAAGTCTCGGGTCAATTTGCTGCTTGGCTTCCTGAAGGACATTGACAAGATCCCGGGCCTGCTTCGAGTCTGCGATGAATAAATTAGTACGGAGTTCAAACGCCATTGGGGAATGATAGAAGCTCACTGTCAGTAGTGAAGAAGGTGATGGCAGTTCCCTTGGCGCCAGCACGACCAGTACGACCGATACGATGGATATAATCCTCAGAGTTGTTCGGGTAGTCATAGTTGAGCACATGAGTAATATTGCGCACATCTTGATAAGGAAAAGGTTAGCAGTCGAAAAAATTATAGGTATAGCAACGTCCCAGCATGAACTAATAGCTGGATAGCTCTAATTATGTTCAATGCTTTCACGGTACTCTCTCCTTGGCAGACGGGCTGTCACATTGCGGAAATATTGCCGGTGGGAGATCCAATACTCCGGGTCCTGGGCCTTGGGGAATCTTGGAGACAGCTTGATCAAGTTCAAGAAATGCCAGCTCTACGCTTGTACCACGGAAGTGAAGCAGGTACAAGAGCAGAAGCACACGAGTGTAGCACAGTCAGTGAGTCTGCTACACCACGAACCCAAGACTCCACACAGAGGAGACCAACCAGACACGAGGTCAGGCAAATTCGCGCAATCAAGAAAGCCCCTATACACCAGAGTAAAGCACAGCTCATAAAGATGCTGGAAGCTGCTAAAGGGGGATTGGGGAGGGGAGGTGATGATACATACCGATACCACGGGAGGCTACATCAGTAGCAACCATGATGGGGCTCTTTCCTGTCTTGAACTGATCTAAGACCCAGTCACGCTCGTTCTGCTGCTTATCGCCGTGGATGGCTGCGATTAGGTTAGCAACGTTGTACTGAGGGCGGAAGTTGACTTATAGGTGCTTACAAAGTGCGGGCCAGCCGTCCTGACGCAGGAAGCGAGTGATCTCGTCAGCAACACGCTTTGTACCAGTGAAGATGAGGATCTTGTTGGCCTTATCGTCCATGATCTTCTCCATGTGTTTGATCATTCGCTCGCGCTTCTCTCCCTCGGAAACAACCTCGACTATCTGGGTGATACGATGGTTCGCGGACAGATCCATAGATCCGATGTTCACCTGGATGAAATCGTTGAGGAAATCGGAGGCAAGATTGCGCACCTCCTTGGGCCATGTTGCGGACCACATGAGGGTCTGTCGGTCGGGTCGGATCTGCCCGATGATCTTGCGGATTTGGGGCTCGAAACCCATGTCCAACATCCTGTCGGCTTCGTCGAGAACAAGGTAGGTGACACGGCGAAGGTTAGTCTTGCCGGCCTCAAGCATGTCAATGAGACGACCAGGGGTGGCAATGCAGACTTCTACACCGCGAGACAGGTCACGAATCTGAGGGCCCTTGGGGACACCTCCGTAGACACAAGTATTGCGAATGCGAGAAGACTTTCCAAACTTGGTAATCTCCTGTTGAATCTGAACGGCCAACTCTCGAGTCGGGGCAAGAACAAGGACAATGGGGCCATCACCAGGAGCCAGGAGCGGCTGAGCGTTGATGTGGACAATAGCAGGCAGACAGTAGGTGAGCGTCTTTCCGGAACCGGTCTCGGCAATACCAACAACGTCGCGTCCAGAAAGAGCCATGGGCCAACCCTGAGATTGAATGGCGGTAGGGGCAGGGAATCCCTGGGCCTTCACCTCGTCCATGACATATCGGGGGAAACCAGCCTCGTCGAATGTCTCGACAGGCTTGGGGACATTTGAACCGGCAATGGTGATAGCATGGTCGCGTCGGAATTTGTCGACTTCGGCCTGAGAGCGGGTAGCAACCTTGGCATCCTCCTTGTAGAATGACTTCTCGAACTTTGGGAGCTCATCGAGGTCTAAAGTAGAATGTAAGCATCGCAGTAACGGCAGTCAAATACAGCAAATACACTTACTCCAATTCTGGGTTTGCAAGCCGGATCCTAGGGCAGACATGCGATCGCCTCCACCGCCGCCGCCGTAGCCGCCTCCGAAACCACCACCGTTGGAATAGCCGTTCGAGCCACTGTAAAGCAGGAGAGATTAGTAGATGCTCCGTATGATGTTTGTGAGATGATTTGTTCAGAAGTCGATAGATATACGACGAGTGCATGCCCCGCGAGACACCCGTTATAGGTGGCGAGACAGGCCTTGAGGCACCAGTAGCGAAACTATCGTCGCAATTGAATTTAGGACAAAGAAAACATACCCATTCGAGTAGCCACCACGATCGCGATCACCATATCCGCCGCCATAGCCACCGCCGCGGCCACCGCCGCCGCGCGATCCGTAACCTCCGCCGTAAGACATGCTGAGGTTGCTGTTGTGGGAGATTGGTGATGGGAGAGGACCAAGTGCCGATAAGGAGCTGTGAAGCGATCTGTATCGCCGGATTAAGAAAGTGACCTGTTAACAGATCGAAACCAGCGGGAGACCCGAAATCGACTCTGTCACTGCGAAGGAGCGTGAGTGAGAATCCAGGACAAGAAGACCTGGGTGGAGGATAAGTGATGGAGAGGGAAATGGTTGTTTGTTGTTCGGAGGGAAACTTGCTTGGATGGGGGAAGGCACTACTTTCTCTCTTTTCAGGGATTTCCTTAGGGCCGCCTTGGGCAAAAATATTTTTTTTCTGCGTTTGCAGACCGAAGGAGCGACGGGCAACTGCGCTCGGACCACCCGGTCTGGCCAACCAGAGGACCCAGTTTTGACGCTTGTGGCGGACACTCTACGAAACTTAGCTGCTGACATAATACACGTCCAGGCATTTTTCCTTTGATCACGGTATTGAACCAGCCTTCTATGTCCCTTACAGGCAAGAGCCTCTTTTATGTGAAGCCGAAAATCTAAGTTCTTGACAGTATAGGATATTTCTTTTAACAATCTCTTCAATAAAAACATAATCTTCTAATTCGCTTCAACAACACATAGAATTGCTAGTCCACACACCCAGTCATACAGCAGTGCTGCTTTGAAAGCCCGAAAGGCCTGTCACGGTTTCAGGTTTGCCTCGACCCGCTGTCCAAAGCCCCTTTCTGTCTAAGCTCACAGCCGCACAAGTTGATCCATGTTGGTCAAGTCCAATACTATATTCCATACTATAACTGTATTGATATGCTCCAGTGATAATCTATTTCCCACCCGTCTATGTTGAATAAATGAAGCTCTGCGAAATATGCTTGTAAAGTTGATCATTTATCCCGACCACTATCAACTGGATGGGTACATCTCCCAGAATTTTATCTCCATCTTCATAATATCAGTAAAAGGAAAGAAGTGTTAGTTTATTGATTGGTGCTTACCTTGGTTGCATGTATGAAGATCTTTACCAACTCTTCTATTCTGCTCGGAGACTGCAGAACAGCGTGTCTCTCTAATAGTTCTGTTGCCTTCGTTAGCCGCGATCCCTCTTCTCCAGTCTTTCTCCCCACGACACTTACCTGAGCCAGTCTTCACTGCTTGTACATAGTCATCGGCGACGTAGTTCTCGATCCATGTCCAGTAGCGATTTGTCTCGCCCCGTACAGACCTCTCGTCCGCATGAAGTTGCCTCGCCACGACGCCGTAACCGAGTAGACATGGCGCCAAAGCCAACTGTAACCCGATCCAGTCCTCGGACATGCCGATATCGAGCACGTATCGCGTGTATGCCGTGCAGGCCATGTTTTCTTCAACATTCACCATCTCCTCTTTCGAAACACCAAAGCCCTCGCAATACTTGATATGCAATCCCATCTCGGTGTTGATGTGGGTGACTATGCTCGCAGCCTAGACTTGTCAGGGACGAAGGTTGGACACGACACGAATGAGCCACTTACACCAGCGATGTCGCGCATGTTTTTGGACTTATAAGCAGCTAGTGCGTTTGCCCTGGCAAAGTGAATCTATATCACTGTCAGTATCCATTCTCCTCTTTGAACAGTGTTATGGGCTTACAAGATACAAATAGTCCTGCATCAGATATCCTTTGAATGATTCAAGTGGCAACGTTCCGTTGCCCATTGCGAGGACAAACGGATGATTTACAAAGAGATCCCAGGTAGGGGCGACATCCGGTCGTTCTAGAAGGTATTCTATAAATCGACCCCTGGTAGTGAATTAGCAGCGGCACAGGACACAAATATCTCCCGTGGATCTTACGGTGAGAAGGGCAATGTGTAAGTAGAGTGGAAGTGATTTAGCGGTCCATTCCCTTTTCCCAGCCCAGGCGCGGTTCTGATGGCCACTTCAACGTATCTGCAAGCAGCCTTCACGGCACTTGGAACATCCAGTCCCTTTGCGAGGTTAGAAGCAATGGCGGCTGTAATTAGGGAGTCAGTGACGTTTCTTCAATACATCACCGGGACACATGATGTATCACTCACACGCTAGCGAGCATCCGGTGCCATGCGTGTTCTTTGAGTCCTGGAATTCGGTCTGTATCCGTATGGCGCGTCCCTCGCCATACAGTATATCAACGACAATCTCCCGCTCGGCATCCGTCTTAGCAATGGTATGGTCTCTGCGGAACGGCGCATGGCCGCCTTTCACAAGGGCCCATTGCGAACCAAGGCTCTGCACTGTCTTTGCTATCACCTCTAGGTCCGCTACGGTTTCGAGCGGCATATCTCCATGACCGGCATCGGCAAGCAGAAGTCGCGCCTCCGGGATATTGGGCGTCACCAGCGTGGCCTGCGGGAGAATATGTGTCCGCAACTCCCGTAGAGCTTCAGAAGGTAGGAGCTTTGCGCCTGTGGTTGCGACCATCACCTGATACGATATGAGACATGCAAGAGAGGAACATAGGTAGGCTAAGAGATCTGAGCTTACCGGGTCAATCACAACGTTCCTCACATTGCGCTCCTCGAGCACTTTCGCTACTAATGCTATTGTCGACGCCGATGCCAGCATGCCTTTGAAAGGTGTGTTAGAGAGTCAGAGTCCAAATACAAAGGTGTCAACATAATTCCAACTCACCCGTCTTAAGCACGTCCACACCTATATCGTCAAAGCACGCATCGATCTGCTTCTTCAGAAACTCCGGCGGCACTTGATGGATGTCAAACACACCCGTTGTGTTCTGTGCCGTCAAGGCCGTTGTGGCCGTCATCGCATAGCAGCCATGAGCAGCAATGACTTTCTGATCAGCCTCTAGACCCCTGAATTCATGAGACCATGTCAGTGAGACCATAAAGGGAGATCCTTCTACCGAAAAGCAGTGGGAAGTTTGTCTTTGGTAATAGGCAACTTACGCTCCACCGGAGCTGTCTGAACCAGCTATGACCAGTACTTTCCCACTGACCATGATTACGGCGTTCAAGATTGATTCTCACACCTTGGTGTGCAAGAACGAGCGATATAGCTGTCGAGTCTGCTACGAAAGCTACAGCTTCATCATGGTGGGGGCGGGGCTTGTCATTTTTAATGTGTGCTAGTGTCACATAGTCCCTGCCTAGGTACTCAATTGCAGAACTTCTTTTTCACATAGCTCAGAGCTCTCCAAATCACGTAATCGCCCAGTCGGCCCTATCTCCATCGCCTAGAATCATACGTTTGAAGGGCCTCTCACTGTAAAAACACGATTAGCTCTAGGACTATTCACTTGGTAAAAGGTAATGAGTGGTAAGAATTGTCAATGAGGATAGAGCACGTATAGATACGATTTGTGCGGCTTGTTACGGCTTTTCAATCACATCTGCAACTTCTTTTGGACGGCTTCCGTTAAGTCAATGTAAATTGAGATAAAAACTTAGACAAAACCACAACTCCGTGCCAAATCCCCCATGTTTCCCTGACCCCATCATCTCTGATACCATATGATACATGTCAGTAGATGGTTGTGCAGCAAACGCCTCCGGCCGCCGTGAAGCCATGACACATGCAAAGGGGTAGATCGCCATGTGGTCGTGTCTGCAAATGTCCCTATAATACATGTTCTCTCTCCCACAAGAGTGTTCGACGAGGTGTGCGGTGTCATCCGGCCTGTCTCTGAACATCGCCAAGCACGTTCGGTTCATCAACGTTGTCATTTAGCTTCGTAAGTATCCTGAAGTCTCCGATATGGCGGTCATTCGTATGTCGTCTCACGTGGTCGATACCGTGGCTCGCCTTACAGTATTGCTTCGCTCAAGGTCAGCTGCATCGCTGACACTTCGCTGCCTTTCTGTGCGTTGTTCATCGCCCGAGCTTTCATCCCCGCGCTCGAAATCGTCCGAGTCATCATCTTCATCATATTCTTCCGGGTCTTCCACTATCCTGCTACCTCCCCCACCTCCCATCTCATCCTCTTCTTCAGAGTCACTCTCCTCATCAAAGACGACTTGCCTCAGGACGCTTCGCTCAAATAACTCGAGCATACGCCTGCCATTCAACCGAAAATGACGGCTCTCCATCAAAGAGATGACCTTCCGGAACATCTGAGGTTGACGGAAGCCAGGTGCTTTCTTTTGCTGCTTGAGCTGGAGAAGCTCATTTCGGGCTCGATTGAAGAGGACTGAGTTGCCGAGGTCGATGTAAAGCTCCAAAATCTTCTGATTCGTTGGATCTGGATCTAACACAACCTGATGCTCATGCATATCGGCCGAACCAGCTATTAAATCATCAGTAAGCACGGCGAGAAGCGATTCAGATCTCGGTCGAGACGGCATAGCAGGGGGTTCGACCGTCTCCGTCTTCTGCGTATCAGCGACGACTACCGAGGTGGCTGTCTCATGCTTCCACGGTTTGAGAGAGAAGAACTTTGAGAGATCGCTGGGTATACAGAAGCCCAGGGATGCACCGAGAGTATTGGTATTCGAGTCCCAGCCCTGTTCCGAAAGAATCTCTAAACCATGTACCGACCGCGAGATCAAACCTAGGACGAAGAAAGCCGTCCCGCGCAGGCTCATGACCTCATGTGTCTCTGCGATCTTGATGATACGTTCCACCACGTCGCAGCTCTCCAAGAAGGGTGCACCAAGCTCCATAGATCCAACATTTCCGACTGCCCACATGCTGCCTTTCACTTTGGTCATCAATTCGCGGTCATCGTATTGCATGCCATAGTCTCGGATGGTGGTAGCGAACTCATCAAAGTGTCCCTTGTCTCGGAGCAGCTTGCATCCCTCTTGCGTGCGCGTTAGCTCGCGGTAGAAATGGGGCGGGACATGGCTGTCAGCCTCCAGATCGGGTTCCTCCTCGAATAAGCTGACACGATGGCTTTGATCTTCTGCAGTTTCTCCAAACGCCCGAGCCAAGCTAGCTTCAATAACGCCAACATAAGTGTCGTTTCTGCCGAGGAACCAGTCATCCATCTCATTGCTGATGTAGTCCAAGCCATCGAGGTAGTGATATCCAATTGAGGTAGAAAGAAAGCGCAGTAGAAGCGGGGCTCCTATTTCTCCGAGATGGTCCAGGGCAGGCCGGCATTCGACAATGTACTCGAGATAGTTCTTGGTATTGCATGCCTTTTCTAGTATCTTTACTGCTGTAGCGCATACCTCGACATCAGGGTCATACAGCTGCGTTACTAACAACTGAATTGCCCACTTCGAATCATGTGCTAAAGGAGAGTTCACCCGAGGGCTAGTGGCGTATTTTCGGAGTGCATTTGTTGCATGTATGCGGATGTCCTTTGTTCCTGCGGTCAGGGCTTTTGATAGAAGAACTCTGGGATGACCCTGCAGAGTATAATCGAAATTGGTCAGCAGAAGCTTGATCAAGTCTGGCCGTTGCTTTAAATCAACAATGTGGTACATCATGTTGAACATTCGCCATCTATCAAGCATCTGGAGACCCTTCGGATCACCGCTCAGGACACCTAACATTGGGAAATAGCCTCCGCATAAAGTGTCAGTGAGCCGGTCCTTTGAGAACATTGGGAATTGTGCAGTGAGCCCGCTCGTCTGGATTATCAAGTTAGCATCAAAGAAGACAATTATCAAAAGTACAATTAGCTCACTGGATCACATTGAGCCAAACATTCGGCGACTTGGCGCAAGAGCTTGTTATCGGCGAGATAGGCGATACCTTGTGGCGACTGAAGGAGAGTGTGCATCAGAGCACATCCCACGCGAACGTATCTCTGCGTGTTCCTAGTGTTCTTGATTTCAGAGAACTTGTACTTGAAAGGGCGATAGAAGCTCATCATTCTCTTAATGAACTTGGATGCCTTGATGGCTTCTTCTAGCCTCTTTCCATTGACCAACGGTCCCTCGATGATCTTGAGAACGACCTCCCAATTCCATTTTGTGTAATTTGAATGGCTCAGCACCCCCGAATCGATGAGTAGTTGCCTAAAAGTTGCCTCATCAAGATTGACAGAAGTCGTGCTCTTGGGCTGCTCTTCTTCCAACCCTAAGCTCAAAGGGTTACTCGATGGTAGAGTGCCTGGGGTAAATGTCGATGGCAATGATCTATACAGAGTCCTGCTGACAGAACTGATCTGGTACACGATACCTGTGGAGATATAATGCGCGTTGTCTTTGAAGTTGGTGGCTGCGGCAAACAATTCCGGCAGTAATTGCAAATCACTGCTCCAGGACGGTGGTAATAAACGGCTTGATAATCTCAAGACTTCGCCCATGAGAAGAGTTGACTTCCGCTTGAAAGTCGGATTATCAGTCCCCTGTGTGACTCGAAGTAGAGTCGGGAGGAGGCCACACTTGATAAATATGGCCAGCAGCAGCGCCGTGTAGTGTTCGACAAAGTTTTGCTCCCCTCCATCATCCTCTACATAAGTAGGAGGAGATTTCGTAGCTGTGGATTTCAAGTTGGCTACCCTGCCATAAGTGGTCAACCGCCGACCAGCGAGGTACGATGTGGCCCAAGCTGGGGATTTGATTCTGAGCAAGGAATAGAGGAGGTCGATGATGGTTTCTCGTATTGGCTGGCTTGGCAGATCTAAGCTTGTGATAAGAGACCTTATCGCCCGGAAGTCAAACATAGAAAGGTTCATGAGACCTGACCATGTCTTTAAAGAGGAGGCAACAGCTTTGGAGTTTTGTTTCAGGATAGCCTCGTTGGTGAGAAAGTGGTCGGTGAAAGCCGTGAAGAGGACTTCGAGTTCATACCCGGCTCTTAGGTATTTCCGTTTTCGAGGGACGTCTAAGAGAAACAGAAAGGCCGCCGTCAAGCTTTCGGGAGCTTTATAGGATCCTTCAGCGAGAGCCTCTGACAACGGGGACAGGCCTCCAGAGGCTAGCAACAGTCGTGGATCTTTGACCAGAATTTCAGCCAACGTTTCCAAGCAAATTGGTCGGAGACGGTCCTCCGGTTGCTCTGCTATGGCTGCAACGGTCCGGACTACCGCTCTCGAGACTTCCCGAATCCCATCCTTGATATCCAAGAACGCCCGAACGAACTTGAGGGCTTGCTCCCGTTCTAAGTCTGCTTTTCGGTCCTTGATAAGCGACGACACTACGATGTAGTCGGTATTGAGGGTGCGAATCTTCTTGAGTGAAGATGCATCCGACATTGCATACCGGGTCATGCGATAGCCGGCGGCCACAACCTCCCTGCTTTCGCTCAGAAGCATGACCTGCATACGTAGTCCAAACACAGACCAAACTAGATCATATTTGAGGGTGGGATACCGCTTGAACAGGTCAACTAGATTGTTCGCCCTGGCAACGTAGTATTCCGGTGCCATGCCTTCCACCTCGAGTGCTTGTAGGATCTCCGCAAGTGCAAATGTGGGGGACTCTGTTGGCTCTTCGAAAGGCGAATCGGCACCACTTCTTGAGGCACTGGGTGGCGATCGTAAACCATTTCTCGAAAACATATCTTCGGTCCTCGACCTAATGGGTGTTGTTGGCGTCGCCTTTGACCTTTGGGCATCTGATATCTTCTGTCTCAGGTCTTTTATTCTTATGTTTGAGCTGTTGAGCTCTGCCTCCACTCTCTGCCTTTGCTCCTTCGTCTGCTTCGCCTTCTTTGTATTCAACGCCTCCAGCATATTCTCGCTACCCTCTTTGATCTTCATCTCTCGGCTGAGGGCGTCACGCAGAGCCGCGAGCGTCTGCTGAGCAAGTCCGTCATCGTCGAGTTCGTCGAGCTTCTCCAAGTTCGTGAAGAGGTCTGGTCGGCTGCCCGCCCGGCTCGGAGCCATCTGGCTGCGTAGGTCGGAACTGAAACTGCCAGGTGCAGCCATGGAGGATGGGTTGAGACTCGAGCCTCGAGGTGCGAAGCTCACGGCGGACGCAGACAAATTGCGCACCGAGGCGGCGCCATTGGCGGGCGCTGGGGGTTGCAGGCCACCTCCCCCGCCATCATTTCTGTCGAGGCTGGGTCTGGATGAAGCTATAGAACTAAGGGTCGAGGCTGACTGCTGGGAGGCGAAGCTCTTCTGGGTCGGGGTTGCTGAGGCGCTCAACATGGTTGATGGCCCAGCCATTGTCCTCCGCACAGGACAGCAGCCTCAGCTGGACCATTCGAGGGAGCCTTATGAAGTGCGATGGTCGCGGGGTCGCTGCTGTGTCATCTCATATATATGCAAAGTTGTCAGACCCCGCCTAGTTGTACAATTCGATGTGTTCTCGCTCAAGTCGGCTTTGCTTGCGCTACAAAGGCTTGCGGCTCAGTCGTTCTCGTCGTCACTTCCAAGCTTGGGTGGAGACGGGATGTGGGACAGCCACAGGAGGGGCGCTTTAGCTGTGCTGTTGAGGGATAAGAATGGATAGTCTGTGTAGATGCGACAAGAAAGCGATGGGAAAGCGTCTCTAGCTGCTAATTCTCTGCGCCCTCAAGCAAGATCACCATCCAAAATGTCGTTCAATCACACATCCGCATGCTCTGTCGCAGTCAGGACAGCAAGGGCCACCACACTGCTGTTGGCTTGAGTGTGGAGGTCGTTGTGACAACAGCCTACCAACCAGATTGTGGCTGACAGGGGCGCTTCCCTGGGCGGCATCCTCCTTCGCTTGCGCTCTCGACACCCAGACGGGGCAGGGGCTTAAACGCAACCTCAACCCTCCAACGAAGCAAAGCCAAAACCGCTTTGCAGCCCAGAGTGCGGCAGAGCAAGCCACACCAGCCAACCAGCGACATGGAGGGACTACTTTATAGGTTATTGAGGGGCACCTTAATATCCGTCTATAAGAGATCCCGATCTATGGATTCTGATCTGCAATCGAGTGGGATAGCATTCCTCCTTGGAGCACTACATACATATCGGCCTACATGAGGTCAATGAGGTTGGCAGGTCCATCAAAGGGAGAAAGACAGATCGGGAGAGATGCGGCCGCGACACTGTGTTGGGCATTTTCCGCCTCCCTGATGTTGGGAGCGGCGTAGAAGCTCCATCTATCGCATGGCCAGTCTTCACTCTAGACAAAGAGATGAGATCTTAGCTTACCCTACCAAAACTCATTCAGGTTTTGACTTCTGTGAGGTTCTTCGCATTTGAGGGGCTGGTATCATCTAGTATGATGATGCCTTGGTGATGCCCCCAACCTGTAAGAGAGCTTGTAGGCTATCTGAGAGCTCGATCCCGATCTGGCATTAGCTTATCACATCCCATAGCGAGGCTCCATGTCAAGATTGACCAGTCATCGACGGTGATGTCGCCGATAATGAGCGATACGCACTCGAGACTCGCGCCTCAGAGAGAGTTGGTCGTACGATGATGGCAGACTCCGCTAGACTGACCAGTCTATCGTATCTTACATACCTATTCCATGAGAGAGACTGTGCAGAACCAAGTGTTCCAACAAGGCTGATGGCGAGCCAGCCAGCGAGTTGAACCCCGCAACGTGATGGACTGGACCCTGAGGACGGGCCCCTCCATCGTCAGAGTGCATCAAATGCAATTGCAGCGATTAAATGGAGCTCGGCCGACAATGCTAGCTAAACGGCTCCTAGGCTGTGGCCCGGACGAGATTGGGCCTGATGTTATCGTTTATCAATTGTCACTGAGTCGCGCTCAGCCCAGTTCCTGTGGAAAAATTCTGTCAAGAAAATAGGCTTTTGGAGCGTGCTGCGGCCCCCGTCAACCGGGGGAGGCCATCTCCAGGAAGGCCGTCGGCGGGCTCCGGAGCGGCCCACCGCTGTATTCCCCGCCTAAAGTCGCCTCATTGATACCATCCGCAGAGCTTGACAGGCTGCAGTACGCCAAAGCTTGAGCTCGGCCTCGCGTCTGGCTACGTCGTCGCGGGGGGTTGCTATGCAGCAGAACGAAAATCCACGGCCGGCTGTTGGCGGTGGCTGCTTGTGTGCCGATCTGAGGCGCTCTCCGGCCCTCGTTTGCTAGCAATGGAGCTCGACGGACGCCGCTGCTGCTAGATAGATAGAGAGATGTGTGGTGTTGGCAGGTAGCTAGGTAGCTCGGCCTCTTACATCAACACCAAGCAGGATGAGGTCAGGCCTGAATATAAATATGCCGCACCGCCCATCTCCGTAAATTCTTGTGGATTCCCTCTTGCTGTTTCACTCATCTCATCAGTCTCCAGCTTCATCGTGATCCAGGTGTTGTAATTGGCCTCCTGCTCCCAGCCTTTGCTTCATATAGCCTCTCCATTTACTAGTGTTACCTGCTATCTCATATTCCCACTGTACCATCGTGCTTTTAGAGTTCGACAACCTCCTACAAAGAGTCAGCACTGCCAATTCGTATCCTCTCGCAGCAGACCCTCTCCCACATATCCAAGACAATGGCCAGACTTGCTTCCGCACGTTACGGCAAGGACAATGTCCGTGTCTACAAGGTCCACCGTGACGAGAAGACCGGAGTACAGTCCGTGACGGAGATGACTGTGTGCTGTCTCCTGGAGGGCAAGATCGAGACCTCTTACACCGAGGCCGACAACAGCGTCGTTGTCGCCACCGACTCCATCAAGAACACCATCTATATCAAGGCCAAGGAGCACCCGGTCAACCCCCCGGAGCTGTTCGCCAGCACCCTGGGCCAGCACTTCCTCGACACCTACCCGCACATCAGCATCGCGCACATCAAGATCATCGTGCACCGCTGGACCCGCATGGTGGTTGACGGCAAGGAGCACCCGCACAGCTTCTTCCGCGACGGTCAGGAGACGCGCAATGTCGACGTCGACGTCACCCGGGATGGCGTGGCGATTAAGAGCGGCATCGTAGGCCTGACGGTGCTGAAGAGCACCGGCTCCGCCTTCTACGGCTTCGTGCGCGACGAGTTCACCACCCTCGGCGAGACCTGGGACCGTATTCTCAGCACTGACGTCGACTGCGGCTGGACCTGGAAGAAGTTCCCCTCGCTAGCCGCTATCAAGGAGGTGACCCCCAAATTCGACGCCGCCTGGGAGGCTGCGCGCGGCATCACCATGAAGACGTTCGCTACCGACGAGAGCGCTAGCGTCCAGAACACCATGTACAAGATGTGCGAGCAGATCTTGGACGCCGTGCCTCAGGTCGAGCTGGCCAACTACTCTCTGCCGAACAAGCACTACTTTGAGATTGGTATGTTCATAATCAGACAATTCGTACCCGTTCCACCGAGTACACCTTACTAATACCTTCGCTAGATCTGAGCTGGCACAAGGGCATCAAGAACACCGGCAAGGACGCCGAAGTCTATGCTCCCCAGTCCGGGCCCAACGGCCTTATCAAGTGCGAGGTCGCCCGCACCCTGGGGTCGAAGCTATGAGATTCTGTATAACATCAAAACGCATATTCATGAAATCATGACCATTGGCGCTCGGTTTTAGATTGGCCAAATACTCCCTGGGTCTAATGGTGTTTCTTTGGGCGGTTCCGGACCCATCTCTGGATGAGATCTTAATTACACTTATTGATACCAAATAACATATAAAAAAAATACAAAAATGATATAACCTATTCAACAAATGACAAGTACAAGTTCGCCTGTTTAGTGGTGAATAAGTGTATTCGTAAATGCCGTTTTAAATGCCATGTTATACATGTAGATAGATACATATACACGCTGAGTTCCGTGCGATTCCTATCGCCTCACTGATCTCACTGTCCAGCCATGATGAAGCTCAATATGCTTAGTAGTCACACAAGGCCACCAGCCTATCATCAATTCTCCTCGCTCATTCTGCCACTATAGCGTCTCCTTGTCCGCCTGCCGTATCGCCTTGACCACATCCTGCCAGCCCTCCTCGCCGACCTTCTTGTCCCCGAACCGCACAATGTTCGCGTCGTAGGGGTGCGCCTCACCCTCGAACGCCTTGAGCCGCGCCAGCCGCTTGTCGCGCAGCCTGTTCTTGGGCAGCATGCCGCTGACGGCCTTGCGCAGCACCTCGGCGCCGCCGTGCTTCTCCATCAGCAGGTCCATCGTGACGCTGCGCAGGGAGCCCGGCCGGGTGTTGTGCCTGTAGTACGTCTTGCGCCACTTCTTGAGGCCTGTGGTGTACAGCGCCGCGCAGTTGGTCACCACTACGTAGTCGCCGCAGTCCGTCGACGGGTCCCAGATCGGCTTGTGCTTGCCCATCAGCAGCACGGCGATGCGGCTGGCCAGTCTGCCTAGGGAGGGTGGTGTGATTGCATCAGGGGGGGATTTGATCGTGGAGAGTGTGGAATGAGGCGTCGAGGCGGATATGTGATGCCATGATCGGGAGTAGGCGAGACGGGTCTGCGAAGGTGTTAGATCCTGTTGAATGCATCCCGACGATCCTTGGGACTTACGAGACCGACTGTCTGTGACATCTTGAAGGGATGCTAGGGAGCAAGTCCCCTCATCCAACCGGCTCTGTCGTAAATCAGAAGCGTGTCGCGGCTCAATTGGAGCTCTCCGTCGGTCTCGGCGGTCCCTGGAGCAATTCGTCCCACGGGCGTTGTTCGTGATGGTTCGATCGGATGAGCACGAAAGTTTGATACGATTGGATTTCCGCCTGGGTAAAAGTTGCTGCGTCGTGACCAATCACATGGCAGATGGCCCAAGCTTTCTCCATCGCGGGCGGCCCTTCTGGAAACCTCCGAGCAGCGGAGCCGAGAGACAGGCGATTTCAAAGCAAGCGTGACGGAGGTGTGTTAAGTGACATAATAATTTCTACGAATCGCGAACGATAAACCAACGGCAAGTAAGCTCGTCTAAGTGAAGCAGCCCTTCTTTTCTCTTATCGCGGTCTTCTCCTTGTAATTTTCAACTTGGCTTGTACTTCCATGCATAAGTCGACAAGACTCATAGTCGGCATCTCTAGCTTTGCTTTCATTGCTTCCGCGGGCGCATATACTTGGAACACCCGGCGGCAGTTCAGCACAGCAACCCAGCTCACTGCCGATAACAAAACCGCACACAGCAAGATGACTGTCGACAGGAAGTTTGAGGTCCGTACTCTTCTGGTTATCTGCAAAGCCACGACCCCTTTCATATCTTGGCTGCGAGATAAGGTGGGAGCAGCGAGCGAGCACGGCTTGCTAATGAAACACGAAACAGACCCTTTTCGCTGTTCCCATGACATGTGATGGCTGTGTCAAGGACGTTTCAGACACACTTTACAAGCTCAAGGGAATATCCAAAGTCGAGGCTAATCTACAAGAGCAATCAGTGAGGGTTGTGGGATCAGGTACGGCTGAGAGGTTTCTGTTTCTATTACACTCGTCCGTTTATCGTCTGAACCCTGGCACGTCTCTCGGGTCAGGGGTTTTGACAGGTTCGCATTGGCTTCAAGGTTTATATGCTAACCTTGGGCACACCAACAGCACCGCCTTCAGCCATTGTAGAAGCAATCGAAGCCACAGGTCGAGATGCAATCCTACGAGGGACGGGAGGATCAAACAGTAGGTGCAGGACTTCATTTGATCCCTTGTCGGTGACTCCCTAAACCGGGCTGTTGAAGCTTGATTTTGCTGGTGACATGGCTGGTTTAGAGAGTTCCAGAATGAGATTGTGGCTTGGTGCATTTGCTGATCTCCTTGTTTCTCCTTCCAATTTGCAGGTGCAGCAGTCAGTATATTGGAAACATACCATCACCCTGACAATGATACGACGAAGGAGGCAGTGACGTTCAACGAAAGACATGTCAGGGGGCTGGCACGCATGGTTGAAATCTCAAAGACGGTGACCTTAGTCGATCTCACACTACGTGGTGTGGTACCAGGAACCTATCGAGCGACTATCCGAGAATATGGTGATCTCAAGCATGGAGCATCTTCAACTGGGCCAGTTTGGAAGGGCGACCTGACGGCAAGGCCTGAGCAGGAGAAGTCAACGAGGGGGTTTCTCGGCACTGTTGAGATTGGCCCAGATGGTCGAGGAGCCGCTTTCCTCGACCGATCATTCCAGGTATGGGAGGTTATTGGCCATGCTTTTGCCGTGACGAGACAGGACGAATCTACGGGAAAGCCACTGGAGAATGATGAGAACACCGTTGTGGGAGTTATCGCAAGGAGCGCAGGGGTGTGGGATAACGACAAGACTGTATGTTCTTGTACGGGCAAGACATTGTGGGAGGAGAGAAAAGACGAAGTCAAGAACGGAATGCTGTGACGGGTTGGCATCTAGAGTCAATATTCGATATGAATAGCACGATGTTGAAACCAGTCACTGATTAATGATCAAGAATAAGCTTAAGCAGTGCCAAGCTCGAGATCTTGGGGTAAGGACGAGACATGTGCCACAGTGTAAACACAATATCTCAGAGCCAATCGTCCGACATTGAGATCCCAAATATCAAGCAGCGCTACGAGCCGGTCGTAGCGGTCTTGGCGTGTAGGTTGGGTTGGAGTTGCACGATTGTGGTCCGTGAGGGAGAAAAATGGAACGCAGAACAATATCCTTAAAGGGTTATCGATCTTGCCATCGATTTCTCTGAATCGTGTGATGGGATTGTAAATGGCATCAGGTTAAGGGGCAGGAGGTTGCTAGGGTTGAGGTTGAAGTAACAGAAGAGAGAGGGTGTGTCTGCAGTGTTGGCTCTCAGATACAAGGGATCAGATAAAATCGTCCCGAAAGGTCGGCAAGCTCAAACCCACCGGCGTAGGTGGCGTCTGCGGGCCGTTTTGGCTCTATACAGTATTGGGCAGTGATGTGCATTGCGCACCTCTACAAACCCAGGCCGTGCCATGCCATGCTTGTGTTCCAGCTTTCGTATTCGATCTTTGGTATCGCGGTCTCGGGGAGGTACAGATGAAGTGGAAAAACAACATTGGGTACCGCAACAGATTATCTACTATCGGAAAGGAGCAACTGATCTTCTTTTGGGTGTTTCGCCAGAAGCAAAAGCTTTCTGGCTGGAAGCTCGGCGAGAGCAGACTCGAGTACTTAGGTAGCCTGGACAGAATGCCCATCTAGACCCGGACCCTTGTCAGTGACTGACAGCCAGCTGGAGTGAGGCGAGGTCTGTCAAAACAACAGGATGGCGGATACTGCAAAGCTTGGCTCCTGTTTCCAAGTACAGACCAGGCTTTTTCGCTCCTTCCTGTCGGCACTTGATGCGATCTCAAAAGGGGTCTGCGAAGTACGTGTACGACGAATTGCTGCTAGGAACTCACAGACACCCGTTGTTCGAGGCAGATCATGTCGCAGAAGACCCCACCGATCGAATACCGGAAGGGAGGCGGAGCAGTGACAGCGCAGGGGACTTGAGACGGCGGACAGGGACCCCACGCCTCTAGCAGCAACACCTTAATTCTTAGCCCGAGTTCTAGAGTAGATGGTTCTTGAGGTTCCGGCACAAGAACCAGGCTTGTTTAGGGATGCTGGCAGAAAGAGTCGAGATCCTTGGCCGTTGAGGCTGTGGCCCGCGGTTTCGATTTCAACCAGGCTTGTTTCGACAACGACTCTAGACCAGGAACCAACGTAGGAAGGGCCAAGCTGTTGACGTAACCAAGCAGATGAAGGGCAGCTAAGTCATGCGCTGGGTATGGATCCCTACTGCTGAACGTGGAGGCCAAGTCACTCTGCTTGCAATAGTATTTTTTTCTAAACTAGAATAGGGTTGTATAGGGACGGTCAGGCGAACTGGGTGTCTAAAAAAGAAAGTTGTGAAGAGACACTTTCCGTTCTGAAGGGGAGTTCTAGATTTCGAGAATTGGTCCAACTATGGTAGATGCGACCTAACTTACCAGCGGAAGGTGCATTTACCAGCGCGCCACTACTTCCTTCGAGCTTTACACTCTCGTCCAGAATCTTTTTGACACTCTGCTAATTAACTACATTTACATGCATCGACTTTAGCCTCTTTACAGTCCCAGCACGTGCTGGCTAAGATCTTGCATTGCGTCCGTTCTCTTGCGATGAGAGACAGGCTGGAGGACAAGCGAGTTTCATAAGTGGGCTACCCAACCTACCCTTCCCCACTTGCTGATCCCTTCACTGGAACAGCCCGAATATCAGGGACGAAAGGACCAATAGCAAGGGAAAAGAAGCATCTGCGTCGGGGATTTCTCTCCAGAAATGGCCTCGCAGCACGGATACGCAATGCAACATCATGATCAAGAAGCTGTCGGAGCCTCCCGGTGTCAGGCTTGTCAGTTCTACTCTCGATTTGCTAGGCGTACCAGCATAGGTAGACAAGTGTTCAAGCTGACACAGCGGCAAAGGTCATTCTTGAATCCCGTCGGCGACTGTCCAGGACTACGAAGCTTGTCCTCCTATCACTAACACCACATGGGTTACCTGACCGTATCAGCAGGGTTGCACAAAGTCAGTATCAATGTCTCCCACACCGATGCAGGAACATGGGCATGGCGCAAGGTACGATTGCATTGCACATGTGAGCACTTCGCCAGAGCTCTGCAATTGCCTGCACAACCCCACTATGCCGTCCATTCAGACATGCTCGATGCCATGTCCGTGATCACGGGCATCATCGGAGTGTTATCAATAGATAGTGCCATGCTCTGTTGATCACATCTGTATGTGACAATGCGGGTCCATCCAGCCGGAGAACACTCTTGACCCGGGATAGCAATCAATAGCACGCTGCGAGGAGATTCACAGTGTTCAATTGTGATAGTTCCATACCGCGAACGCAGTATTGGCTTGGTGGGCGCGTAATCAGCTACTCCAATTGACAGAACTCACCTCTCATCGCTTATTACTGCTATTTGTTGGTTGCCAGCTGAGATCCTTACAACATGCCATCCCTCAGCTGTTTCTCCTCGCCTTACTTTTAGGCGTACCGCTGTGCCTCCTACGCCGCTTCCAGGCAGATCTCTGGCGACTACCGCGATGACAGCTTTGGTGCTTCTGTAACAACCAACAAGCAATACACGGTACAGGAGGGCTCCTAAGGAACAGTGACGACAAAGAGCGTGGCTTAGGGGAACTGGTGGATCTGCAGGACGGCAGGACGGCAAAATAACGGTGGTGTGGAGGCCACTGCGTGGTAGGATACGCGCCCTTGGAACGCCTCATGTACGAGACGAAGCACAAGTGCCGTTGGCTGGGCCAATCACAACCGTGGCTCAGTTCCTGGAACACTTCCTGCATGAGCGGGACAGGCCTTGATTCGCAACAGACCCACGATGTCTGCGACAGGCTATATGGTCATGGCATTCATGCATGGGTCGCGGCCAAGGGCAACAGCTCACGAGAACCTTCATTGACGTCCCAAATTGGCTATACAGATGCCACATGTGCATACGTTGGGGCTTTTGGCCGGCCTAAGCCACGTTCAATCTGAACCGTTGTTTAATCAATCTCACAGAAAAAGATGATCGCAGTGGCTGGCAGCCGGCAACCAACATTGTATCAAGATGGCAGTTGGCTAAGTCGCAGATAATCAGGCCGGTAAGCGGTATTAAGCGCAGTCTATAAGCGATCAATGTCTATTTCGATGTTGAAGCAAGCATTCAGACCTCAATCGCGGGATTCATACCACGCAAGGCATATCACTGGGCTGTAGAGTGGTTCGCACGTTGAGGAACCGTTCTGTAAGTTTATGACGGGGCTCTTTTCGAACCGCCAAGGGTCTCTTCAACATCCAGATCATTGGCGGGCATCTTTGGCCCTTGGCACACACACGCTGGGCATGTCTCTTACACGGATGCCAATGCACATCAACATTCGATTCCTCTTATTATGCTTGTCGAGATGGTTCGATTTTGACTCCGAAAAACATTCGATCCTAACCCCATTCATGATCAAGTTGTTTTCCCGTCTAAAGCTAAGCAACTTGAGATCTACGGAAGTCGAGGGAAACGCCATCCTTCAACTGGGGAAGACACTCCCACACAGGCAAACATCCCTACAACCCCTACGAGATTTGATCAAGGCTACAGCAGTCGACATCTCAGCAGAGTGATCACCCCGTCTTACTTCAAAGTAACAGTCCTCAGTCTCCATTGAGATACACTTTGATAAGGGCACACCCTCTTGAACCGCCTACAGCCCCTGGCCCCTGTCGCCGTCTCGGTCCCTGTTCCTGCCCCTGGCTTGCCCAGTCATACAGGCTGGTTCAGCGCCGCTTCACCCCGAGCACAGGCATCATTAGTGTTTGGGTTGTCCACTCCGAGCCAGGAAGCAACGAGCCCATCTGCGTGCCCTGCATGATATACACCCAGGCGGTACCTCGCAAGTCCCCCAGAAGGTGCGGCCAGGCGGGTTGCCATTCTATTCTCTCCAACCTTCCATTCTTTTCATACTTTTCCATTCCTTTCCCGTTAGGCGCTGGCTTTTCGTCCTTCATCCACTCATTCCTCTCCGAACAAGAGCCACTAGCAGTCGAGCAATCTCCCGCCGACCCAAATCCAGTCCTTTCCGCGAAAGAGAATACCGACCTAATCATACAACTACACAACTGGCGAGTTACCAAAAGCAGCTCGAGCTGTAAATAGATCATCGAAGAATCCGGGCATCGTTAGCTGGTACTTTATCAGAAGACGGATAGGAACGAGAGAGAAGAGGAAACTCTGAAGGAGCCGCTGGCCTGCCCTGCATCTCGTACCTACATACATCCGTTCGTCTCCGCTCTAGCCTACCCGTCTACGGGCTGCATCATCAACCCCAGACAAGCAAGTCACTTACCTCGGACGGCGTGCATCCTTCGACGATTGCCGAGAGCCATTATCGCAAGCTGCAGCACCAGAGCAGCATCACTTGCACCGAAGAACAGGCACAGAGAAGGGGAGACACAGAACGCACCAATTTCTTGGGGCAGCTTTCTGATCACACGCCAAGCGGCCACTAAGACGAGGCCTGAGTGCAAGCGAAGTGCACAATCCAATTCGGGCGTGCAGCCAAAAAGCGGGGATAACACCGACGGTCAACCCGTCACAGCGCACCAGCGCACTAATAAATCGAGAGCACCAAGGGACAGCACCCAAGGACGACTTACACTAGCTCGGCCAGAAGCGCCTTCGCCCGCCGCCCCAGCCCACCCTTCTTACTTGCCCTGACCACCCAAACCCAAACCCAAACCCACACCCACACCCACACCCGTACGCCCCCCTGTAGCGTAGTACATCTACTCCCCACCGCCCACTCGCCTGCGGCGCCTTTCTGTTTGAACTTCGCACGGAATCTCTCCTCACGATCTCTCACCTCTGCTCTGTGGACTGCTCTTTACACCAAATACCTCCCCGTCTTTGACAGTCGCGGGAGCGGCCCTCCTCTCTGCTCTTTCGGTAGCAAGACAGTCTCCGCCTTCTTACAACACCAAACCTAGCAGCCATGTCTCTAAAACAGGTACGCACTAGAGATTTAGACTCTCGGGTCGAGCCATGCGTGCGGGTCCCGCTGACTATCTGAACAGGAAATAGAGACCTGGGTCGCCGCCCTGGGGCGCTACGACAATAATGAGTTCGACGAGGCATTGAAGGAGTTCGAGAAGGTTGCCGATACGTCTAAGATTCTCTTCAACATGGGCGTCATCCATGCCACTCTCGGCGAGCATGAGAAGGCCGTAAGTCCAGCTCCTTCTAACTAAGCGGTTCTCACAACGGGGGACTAACACGAAGGGCCTAGGTCGAATGCTATCAACGAGCAATCAGATTAGATCAATACCTGGCGGTGGCATATTTCCAACAAGGCGTCTCAAACTTCCTGCTTGGCGACTTCGAGGAGGCATTGGCAAATTTCAATGATACATTGCTCTACCTTCGCGGCAACACGATGATCGACTACGCCCAATTGGGTCTTCTATTCAAGCTGTACTCTTGCGAAGTACTGTTCAATCGCGGTCTCTGCTACATCTACCTCCAACAGAAAGATGCCGGTATGCAGGATCTGTCTTACGCAGTGAAGGAGAAGGTGGTTGAAGACCACAATGTCATCGACGAGGCAATCAGGGAGGAGGCAGAGGTAATTGTTGCGAGCTCAGTTATATGTGTTCTATCGCTAATCTTTCTCGAGGGTTACACCGTCTTCTCCATCCCGGTTGGTGTTGTCTATAGACCAAACGAGGCCAAGGTCAGGAATCTGAAGACCAAGGACTACCTCGGAAAGGCTCGATTGGTCGCCGCCTCGGATCGTGCTAATGCTTTCACTGGCTTTGCTGGATCTGAGATCAAGAACGTGAGTTACTCCCGCTACTATGAGATAGACCTCATCTGACATAAGACAGGCCGGTAAATCCGAGACCAAGGATGACAGACCAGCAGACAATATTTCGTTTGCTGCAACGAATCTTGTCAAGCCTGGATTGCAGAGTCGAAGACAGCAGTCAGAGCCACCTGTTGGCCGTAATGTCTTTCCACCCACGCCACCACCCGAGAATGACAAGCCTAACACGATGAGCCGAGGCGCTTCTGTTCGAAACGGCCCGAAGCCGACGCCAGCTAAACTCAACATTGACAGAGCGAGACCAAATGATAAGTACGAGAAGACTAGCTCTCCTCAAGATCAAAGGGCACGACCATCCAGGGCGGCATCAGCAACACCCAGCAGAGGTTATTCTCAGAGGCAAGATCCGGGCAGGAGCAGACGATCCAATGATGAAGAGGAGGATGCCTATCCTGACGAGCTATACGACATGTACCAAGGTGGTGGCGGAGCTCGCCGTTCACAAGGTCGCAGCCGACAACAGTCTCGTCAATACATCGAGGAAGAAGACGAGGGTGGCAGTGACTATGACGATGGCTCGTTCGACGAAGGCGACTTCGAAATGGTCACAAATACGAGGCGGGGAACCGGCTCAATGTCCACTTCTTCTAGAGGCCAATCCAGGAGACCCGATATCCGAAAGGTCCGCGTCAAGGTGCACGCAGACGATGTTCGCTACATCATGGTTGGCGCTGCTGTTGAGTTTCCCGATCTGGTTGATCGTGTCCGAGACAAATTTGGTCTCCGCCGACGCTTCAAGATCAAGGTTCGCGATGACGATACCCCAGATGGTGACATGATCACCATGGGTGACCAGGACGATCTTGAGATGGTCATGATGACTGTCAAGTCCCAAGCACGGAAACAACGGTTAGACATCGGAAAGATGGAGGTGAGCTACAAACGTAACATCTACGATCCAGGCAAAGCAACTAACATATTTCTTTAGATCTGGATTCAGGAACTATGAACAGACAACTCTCATCCTTGCTCTCTTCTTCACGGCCGCCACATATATACCCAACTATACTACGCTACTCGACGCTACGAAGTAATGATGAATCTATCTCAATTCTCTTACCACCTATCTCGCCATTTTGTTATGTCGCCAGCTGGCTAGGGCTCTGACAGCAGCTCGATGACGGTTACCGTTTCCGCAACCACTCAAGCATTCACCCTCACCCAGCTTGGCATCTATTGCATCATCAATCAGCATATCTAGATGGAGAACCGGCGAACTGAGGTGTCTTTTTGCACTTGGTCCTTCATTTCTGCTTTTTATATCTATTATACCTTATGTTGTTTGGCAGATCCTGTCAAATTCTAATGTCCTTATTTTCTTTTCTTTTTTATATACCGCGCTGGAGTTCCTCGAGAGGGTTATTTGAGCAGTGGAGAGATCTAAGGGGCTGTAGACAAAACTGGCTTTTGAACAGTGGAAGAGGGGGAAAGGGATTGAATGATACCGAGTGGTGAATATACCCGCCAAAGTAGGGCGATCTGTCTTTTGGGATAGCATTACAGCGGAAGGCAACTCAAGAGGAGGATAGATAGCATCCTTGCTTAGTCTTGATGAATCTATCGATCGATCTTCAGACAACATTCAACACCTTGCACGATTTCCGTAGAGTGACTCCAAATTACGAGGACATGAGTACTACGCTCATCAGAAAGAGGATTCGCCGATCCGAGTGTCCGAGCACCACGGGCTGTTTCATTTCCTCGAGCATCAGACTCCTTGGGGTTTCGCCTCTTCTCGGCCAAACTCCAATTGGCCCGAGTGTCGAAACACATTACCATGATCATCTGCATTGAGGCTCTTACGTACATTCGGCCAAAGCCGTGGACTCCATGTAGCCATCGTCTTTGTACACGTCGTAGTAACTGCCATGCCTTCGAGCCGCAGGGGGATGCTACACATTGATTGGGTAAGCTCGACATGCGCACAAGCAGCAGACAAGTTCAACTTTGATTGGCTAGCACTCGGCGCTTACTCTTCCTTCAAGCGCTCTTTGATATAGAATTCAGACGGGTAAAAGAACACCAGAGTATTTTGGATCTAGAAGCAGCTACCACAGCAAAAGTACTGCCTTGATAGCCTTGTAGAGATTTTGGGACCTCACGACAGTGTATAGCTTCTCTTTCAGGCAATGCCCTTTCTGTCCCTATCATTCAGTTTGACATGCTTTTCGACATAGTAGCCAGCAACTTTTGAACTTTGAAGACCAATCCAGGTGTTAGGCCCTGGATGTCCTCTATGGTAGTCAATAATCTGCCACTCTGTAGCCGAGCCTGACCACCTGTTCCTGCCCTCCATTTGCCCCTTAACAGGTGATATGCCTTGAAAGTGTACAGCTGAGTAACTGCCTTGGAATAGCGACGAGTTCAGACGAATTTACACAATATTAAGGTCTTGGTTGCCTGAGTTAGCGTGTGAGAGTAGAAGACTGTCGAAGCTGCTCGATATTGTGTAGCCCCCTTATTGCCTAGGAAAACAGGCGACAACGAGCTTAGCAGTGAATACAATTCTAGTTCTTTGCCTATATATTCCCCTTCGAGGTTGTGGATTCAAAAATCTCCTCTCCTACTTTCTTTCATCGACATTCACTTTCAAATATACCCTACGATCTGATATCAAGAGATCTCCCTTACCCTTCACTGAAGATGGCTTTGCAGCCATCTTGTATGGATTCAGCCAGGTGCCTAGTGCACGAAGCTCCTGTCCTTAGATGTGACGCGACTGCCGTTCACGACAAGGTGAGCTAGACACTCCTAAATATCTGTCTCCCAGTGCCTTATTCGCTAATAAAAGCCAGCTGCCACCACCGAGAGTCAAGCCATGGGCATGACTACCTCCATTTTCTCATTCATGTTCGCCGCCGTCGATCCTTAGGAGTATAGCACGAAAGCACCTCCGGCAAACATTCTCATCCAGCTTGCTTCCAGGAGCTGTCCAAGCAAGTTCTGTCCCTGAGCATTGCCTCACTTGTGATCTCAGAGTGAGATCTCCCTCGGGACCATCAATCACTACTGTGAGCACTCCTCTACCTTAACAATAGCTCCTCTTACATTCCTTGTGCTGATTTCATCGCTACAGTGCGCTGTGAACGTCGTGTTCGTCGCAGACCCCACGAGTAACTTCCCCTGGAAGCATGTCCTTCAGCTTGGCCCTTCACGTGTACGCCATGCCCCTTGAGAGTCTCATAGTTCTGGTGGACTCCCGGGGGCATGTGTGCATTGCCAGGCTGTCTGGATGAGGTACAATGACGAGCTGTACTTGACCAACCAAATGCGATTCCGCGATAAACTCGACTAAACAACATTTATCACACTGGCGGAGGAGTAAATTCCTGCTGATAGTAGGCTTTTCTACTACCAGCAAAACTTCAACCCGATGCAGCCTGGTGTCGTTGAGTCTGCGATAAACTCGACTAAACAACATTAATCACACTGGTGGAGGAGTAAAATTCTGCTGATAGTAGGCTTTTCTACTATCAGCAAAACTTCAACCCGATGCAGCCCGGCGTCGTTGAGTTGGTGGCCTGGTTCATCGGCTGCATTGGGTTGA